>NC_044550.1:56224864-56369864 GCF_007565055.1 Rhinopithecus roxellana
ATATCAAAATCATTGGCAGTGACTCTGTTTATGGCTCCTAGAATCAACCAGTTTCCCAAATGATTGGTTTATTGGCATATACAGGTCTACGTGTCTATCAAACAAGTGTAGATTAAATCTAACTCATCTGGAAGCCACTCTCTACCTTTACGGTGAGTATGTACGTTTCCTCTCAAATCTATTTTGTGAGGATCTATTAATTAAATTTCCAGGCATCCAAGTATTTCGTTAATTAGGAGTGGTAACAGGAGTGGGGATGTCACTGTGTTCCCATGTAAAACAAACAATATTAGCTTATATTAAAAGCAATAATCTGACCAGGTGCGGTGGCTCACACCTGTAATCCCATCACTTTGGGAGGCCGAGGGGGGTGGATCATGATGTCAGGAGTTCAAGATCAGCCTGACCAACAGGGTGAAACCCCATTTCTACTAAAAATATAAAAATTAGCTGGGCATGGTAGCGCATGCTTGTAATTCCAGCTACTCGGGAGGCTGAGGCAAGAGAACTGCTTAAACCGGGACCCAGGTGGCGGACATTGCAGTGAGCAGAGATCATGCCACTGCACTCCAGTCTGGGCTACAGAGCGAGACTCCATTTCAAAATAATAATAATAAAAATTTTTAAAAAGCAGTAACCAAATAATCAGCTTAAGACAAAGTAGACTGTAACAATCAGTACACTCTTTTCTTTTTCTTATGGAAAATTCAGAACATACAAATAGAAGAATATAATAAATTCCCATGTAGCCATCACCTAGATTCAATAATTTTTTTATTCTGTTGATCTTGTTTTATCTATTTCACATTATACTTTTCTTTCTAGAGTATTTAAAAACTAATCTCGGACATCATGTTATCTCATAATCCTTGCATTCCAAAATGTAGACTAAGCCATCCTTGACTATTTTGGCAGGAATTAATATTTGGATACATATTTAAATATTCTGAAATTTAATATGTGAAATCAATTGTTCTGACATAAGAAGAAATACATATTAGGTGATGTCATATACGCTCTTCATGGTTCATATAAATTCAGAAAACAATTTAAGAGACGAATTGTCCAACCTCAGGTGTGAACCATAAAGGATGTCAGCCCTTTCAAGGCATCTATTCTATTAAGAAGACACAAAAAAGCTGAGGAAGCAGAAAAGTATAGGGGAAAAAAAGTGATCTAAGAAAAGAATCATCAAGGGAGTACAGAAAATCTGAACTTAGAGATAAACACTGTATTACTTATCTGGATGCCTAAAAATAAGACTATCACAGTAGACATTGTTCAGGCTCTCCTCATATCCCTTGGAAATTTCAACAATCTCCTGTAGACTTCCATCTGTCAGTATCTACACATCCATGTGCCTGAGGGAGTACTGGTTAGACTTGGAATAATTTTCTGAAGTCGGTGTATAAATATCACAGCTCCCTCAACTCTCTCAGTTGGGATAATTATGTGTTATATTTTGTAGTGTTTCCAAAAGTTACCCTGTAGGATTAAATTCATCTCTGGTAGCTGGCTTATTACGAGCCCATTATTGTTTCCCTTTTCCCTGTTCCATTTTCCCACTTTCCTGCTAGTGTCACCAGCTAGTGTCAACTACTTGCACTGGAATTCCTGTTTCAGCATCTCAAGTTGGGAAAACCTGACACAATCACAAAACAAGATTCCTTTCTTGTTCTTTTAGATGAGCAAAAAAGCAAGAGAAAGACTCTGTATTAGGTACTTTACAAAAATTATCTTAGTAAACCCTTATAATGATAACGTGAAGTAAGAATTAAACAGATAGGGAAGCTCAGAAGTTGTGTCCGTGATCTCAGCACTGGGATCTGAATTCAGAAATAAAGTAAGATTAGGAAAAGTACCAGTGACATGAACTCAGTAAACCTGAATTTCCATATGCCCCGTCTCCCAAGCCAATCTCACCCAGTGTTATTTCCTCAAAGCACTGTAGTATCTGAAATTATCTTGTATATCCGTTTGTTTACTTATTGCCTCTGTCTCCCACACACTTTAGAATGGAAGATACATAAGATCAAGGACTTTTGTTCTTATTGGCATATCTCCAGAGCTATGGGTACATTTAGACACAAATTAATATTTTCTAAATGAATAATTCAGAATAATTACTAATATCAAAATATTTTGGCTTATATTTCGTAACTCATCTTTCCCAGATTTCTTGCAACTCAATCCCACTTTGATGATTTTCCAGAAACACCATGTTTCCTTGCCATTCCAATCACACTCCTGCCTCCAGGCTTTTCCATTTACCATTCCCTCTGTCTAGAATGTTCTTTGGTTAGACAGCCCTCATGGCTTCTTCCCTCATTTCATTCAGATCTCTTTTATTGAAGAGACATTATTGCTTTCCTTTGTCCTTAGTAATTATCACCATATGACATACATGTTTATTTCTATGTCTATACCCACTAGAATATAAGCTCAACAAGAGGAGAAGATTGTCCACATTTCTTCACTGGTATATTCTCAATACTTAGAATAAATTTTCTAGCACGTAATAGGCACTCAACAAATTTTGATGAATGACTGGATAGGCACAATATAAATTTAAACTGTCATGAAATCAACAACCTCCATAAAATTATTTTGGTTTTCTGAAATCATCTTCAAAAGTACGAATACAAAATATGAAACTGAAAAGCCCAGTTAAAGTTAAGTGACACTCCATGCTTAACTGTAACCAATATCCAAGGGAAGGACTTAGATTCTCTTAATTAAAGTAAGACACAGGACATGGACTCAAAAGACACTTTCTAGCTCTCAGATGTAAGAAATCCCAGCTTCTGTACTAGATCTCTACCATGTGTATCATTTAAATCTAAATGAAAACTTCACATACATTTGATTAAATGTCCTCTTGTTAGTTCTAGCTCAGTTTTGCAGCTGCAAATGTTAATTTTCAACAGTATAGTGAAAACTGGAGAATAAAGCCCACTTTTCAAACGACATGTTCTTACAGATCATATAGAGGACTGTCATTCTCATCTCCCGATTGGAGCTTGATTGATTACTCCTTTTCCTTATGCTCATTAATCTCGTCACCTTATCTTTTATACCACTTCATTTTAGAAGAAAGGTAATAATAAAACCCTCATCCATTATCCTTGTACTCATCTAGTCAAGCGGAAATGGTTAATAACATGCTACAAATTGAACTTCAATCACCTCATTTTCTCCTTTGTTGAATACACATTAAAATATATTCCAAAAGTGCAATTTGTTTTACAGGAGAATTTGTGTTATATTGCTACAGACAACTAAAATTAAGTGTTTCTCACTTTGGTTATTAAATATATCCAAGTGCTCTTTTATCAATAATACTAAAACATTAACTCATTTTATTAGGGTATAATAATACAAGAGCCTTATCTCCTAGAACACAAAGACATCTAGACTACCTAATAGTATGTGTTATACGATAGGGTCATTTATCTCTTAAAAAAATACCAGTGATAATTTATGAATCGGTATATTATTACAAATGAAATTGCTCTCTATTTTTAAAAGTTAATTTGTTTACATGCAACCTTATCTTGAAATGCAAGCCCTATTAGCAAAGACGTCTATAACTGTCACATAAAACAGAAAGAGAAGAATGGGCATATACATAAAATAGACTTAACGATTTAAGATTTTAAAACTATGACCACTGAAATAAATTAAATCTAATACGTAATTAGACTAGAGTTTTCAAAAGAAAAAAGAAAAAAAATGACTTCTGAAATTACACAAGATTTTTATATACATCAAATATTTGTTGAACTGATATCTGATAGTCTTAAAAATACTGAGAGGGCCGGGCACGGTGGCTCAAGCCTGTAATCCCAGCACTTTGGGAGGCCGAGACGGGCGGATCACGAGGTCAGGAGATCCAGACCATCCTGGCTAACACGGTGAAACCCCGTCTCTACTAAAAAATACAAAAAAATAGCCGGGCGAGGTGGTGGGCGCCTGTAGTCCCAGCTACTCGGGAGGCTGAGGCAGGAGAATGGCGTAAACCCGGGAGGCGGAGCTTGCAGTGAGCTGAGATCCGGCCACTGCACTCCAGCCTGGGCGGCAGAGTGAGACTCCGTCTCAAAAAAAAAAAAAAAAAAAAAAAAAATACTGAGAGGAAAACAACTGTCCTTGGGAAAAAAGAATTTTCTACTAATGTGTGTAGGTATCTTCTATCTATTTATAAATGGACATGCTCACCAACTGACTAAAAACTGGACTTACAGCAAATGTTGAAAAACTTAACCAGATAATCAAGGCTCATTGTCTATTATCTTCCTACCATACTGAAAAAAAATGTTCTTCTGAATCTAGAAAAAAAATGTTAATAACTGACAATATCAGTATTTGAGCACCCAAACTATACGACTTAATAAACACTTTTTTTTTTTTTTTGAGACAGGGTCTCAGTCACCCAGGCTGCAGGGCAGTGGCAAGATCACTGGTCACCACAGCCTCAACTTCCTGGGCTCAAGCAATCCTCCCATCTCAGCCTCCCAGGTAACTAGCCACATGCCACTGCATCTGGCTAATTTTTAAATTTTTTTTAAGAGATGGGGTTTCACCATATTGCCCAAGCTGATCTCTAACTCCTGAGCTCAAGCAATCTGCCTCCTTGGCCTCCCAAAGGCTGGGATTACAGATGTGAGCCATCATGCCCAGCCAAAACCCATCTTTTTATCTTTTTTTTTTTTTTTTTTTTTTTTTGTTACTGGGAAAGATACATACATACATATATGTGTGTGTGTGTGTATGCTTACACTGCTGCTGCTATTGTTGTTGAAGGGCATGTGTGCCAGTTATCAATTTATCACCTCTTAGTTCCATATTTACCCTTCATTATCTGCTCTGAAGTAATGAACCTGGATACTATAAGTATTTCTCCTCTGCAGTAGCATGATGTTATTGAGCTTTTTCAACAGACAGCCCTGGAGGGACGCTGCAGGATGAAAGCAGTTTCTTTCCCCTGTTCCAGTGTGCTCAACTCATCAGGCTTCCACTCAGACATTAGCTAATGAGTATTAATACTGAGTGCCTGAAATGATATTTTGGCAAGTTTGCCTGACCTAAGAGTCATAGAGATCACAGTGGCTGATAAGTCAATCTCCATTCCACCACCTTCTGTTTTATGGCAGAATATGCCATAAAACGACCCTATGGCCATCCCATTTGGCTCGGCCATGAAGATGCCGGATTCTATGATCTGCAGGCCCACATCAGATCTCTCTACCCCAGTCCTTGCCTTTTCCTGTTGTTCAGCATGAATACCATATGTATTTGCCCTGCCCCTTTCTCAGAACCAACAAAGGATGAATGATTAAAATGCTGTTTTAAAAAAATACATTCCTTTCTCTCCATTAAATTGTTTCACTATAAAATATACACATAGATAATACATAATAATTACAAAGTTATATTTTATAAGATCATTTAGTCAAGGCCTTGGTTTTTCCAGAATACAGAACAGTAGTATACCAAATGTATACATTATTGTTCACATTTAAGACTTTTTAGTACATCATCCAGCATTCCTAATATACAAAGCTACCCTCTTTTTTGCAAGATTTACACGTTTTGCTTTAGTGGAAAGTTTTTCAGATACTTGTCATGTCAGGTATGAATTACCTGTCATAGTTACATTATGTTCTCCAGAAATAATCCTTCTTTTCTGTAAACTGTACAAAACAAAACAATATTACAAAAACAATATCTTAAATGTTTTTAGATACTTTTTTCCTACAAAAAGCTGTAAGGACATGCAACTAAGTTTATATTACATATATTACATATGTTCCTTTTAAAGAGATAGGAAGAATTAACATTTAACATTATTTAGCATGTGAATATTGGAAAGGAATCAATCAATAAGCCTAGGTATGCAACAATTTTTATTTCACCCTCTAAACATTCTTAAATTGTATCAGATGCCATTGCCTATAAAAATGAATTTATCAATTTAATGAGGATTTAGGCAGATTAGTTGTTTAATGAGAACTCCAGCTTTTGTTTCAGTGCTAACAAAATCAGTGTAATAAAACTGTGATTCAACTGATGAGAGCCCATTTCTTTTTAAAATCATTATTTCACATAATTAATGTTAAATAGCAATAGGCAATCATTTAAAAATACCGAAGTTTATACCTTTTATATTTTAATGTTTTTATATTTAGACATAATAGTTTCAATATTTTACAGTCCTGAGCCTTGTCCTCTTACCTTTATCTATTGTGTATTATTTTGTTTTGTTTTTTTAGAGACAGTGTCTTGCTCTGTTGCCCAGGCTGAAGGGGAGTGCATCCTTTGCTCACTGCAGCCTCGAACTCTGGGGCTCAAGTGATACTTCCACCTCAGACTCCTAAGAAGCCAGAACTACAGCCTATGTCACTATGCTTGGCTAATTTTTTTCTTTATTTTTTGTAAAGATGGCGTCTCACTATGTTGCCTAGGCTGGTCTCTAATTCCTGGACTCAGGTGGTTCTCCCATTTTGGCCTCCCAAAGCACTGGGATTACAGGCACAAGTCATGGCACCCAACCTACTGTTCTGTTTAATTGTTTAACTCATTTTTCTCAGTTTTCTCTCTTTCTTTGTTCTTTTTCTATAGTTACACAAATACGTAATGTCAACCTTTAAACAAATACAAATTACAATTCACACAAAAACTGTAATTCTCAATTTATTGGCTAAAAGAAAACTCTATTATCTAAAGCTTTCTTCTTAGCTGGGTAATGCTTTGGTTCATAGATTAGAGAACTATCTACCTTAAAACAAAGACTTTTTAAAAATGAAAATAGAAAACATCTTTAAACATTTTACATTTTCCTATGTTGTTTCCTAAATAACCTCAAAGGTCAATAAGAAAGAGATATTTTGTACTATAAAATACTTTCGTTCTTAAGACAAGGATGCTGTGGCCCATACATTTGCTAGTATTACTCTTACTCTCAGAAGTGGTGTAGTTAGAGAACAGAACTTCTACATTACTAATAGGGGGTCAGCAGATATTATGTGTCTCCTCATATGTTCCAATATGAGGAATACATCAACTATGGTTCACCTAAAAATATTTACCTTAATATAACCAAGACGTTGCATTTAGTTTCCAGCTTAAAGGATTACAAAGTATCCTTTACAATATAAATAATTACTCTAAGAAAGCAAACAGATAAATGCAGAGGTAGGACACTCTACAGGACAAATGCACTGGTGTCCTCAACAAGCCATGAGTAAAGAATTGTTCTGAAATGAAAAAAAGACTTAACAGACAAAACAACCAGATACAATGAGGATTCTCAGATTAAATTCCACTTTGGGCAAAAAAGTTACAAGGGATATTTTTGGAGAAAGAGGACACATTTAAATATTGATTAGGTATGAGATAATATTAAGGACTATTATTAATAATTTCATTAGGTAATTCTGTTACTTTGGTCTTTGTAGGAAAATATATTGTTTTAAAGACATATAAAAGTATTTAGGAATGGACTGCTGGGTACCAATTTACTTTAAAATCCTTCAGCATTTCACCTGTGGTAGTGACTGAATTTCAATTGTGGTTGACTTTGGGGCACCAAAGTGGCTTCTGGTTCTGGAAACATTCTTTTTCCTATTCTAGTTGCTGGTTTTATCATTCTGTCCACTCTGCAAAAAGTTAGTGTGTTGTACAATTATGTGAAGTTTTCAGTATATGACGTATTTCCATGAACAGTATAAAACAAACTAATCAGCGTTAAAAAATATTTACATCAATTAATTTTAAAATGCAACAGCTCTGGATTAAATTGTTTGGTTTTCAATTTTGATTCTAAGCCAAATCAAGAACACAATCCCATTTACAATAGACACACACACACATAAACCAATGACGTGAAAGTTTTCCACAAAGAAAACAACATTGTGAAAAGAAATCAGAGATCACACAAACAAATGGAACAACATTCTGTTCTCATGAATTGGAGGAATTAATATCACTAAAATGGTCATACTGCCCAAAGCAATTTACACATTCAACACTATTTCTCTCAAATTACCTATGTCATTTTTCACAGAATAAAAAATAACTATTCTAAAATTCATATGGAAGCAAAAAAGAGCCTGAATAGCCAAAACAATCCTAAGGAAAAAGAACAAAGCTGGAGGTTTCACATTACCTGACTTCAAACTATACTATAAGACTACAATAACCAAAACAGCATGATACTGGTACAAAAACAGACACATAGACCAATGGAACAGAATAAACAATTTGGAAATAACGCTGCACACCTACAACAAAAGTTTTAAAAAGTTGACAAAAATAAGCAATGGGGAAAGGACTGCCTATTTAATAGATAGCCGGTATAACTGGGTATCCATATACAAAAGAATTAAACTGGATCACTGCCTTTCAACATATACAAAAATTAACTCAAGATGGATGAAAGATTTCAATGTAAGACCTCAAGATATAAAAATCCTAGAAGAAAACCTAGGAAGTACCATTCTGGACATCGGCCTTGGCAAAGAACTTACGACCAAGTCCTCAAAAGCAATTGCAACAGAAACAAAAATAGACAATTGAGATCTAATTAAAATAAAGAGCTTCTGCACAGCAAAAGAAACTATCAACCAAGTAAACATACAACCCATGGAATGGGAGAAAATATTTGCAAACTATGCATCTGACAAAGGCCTAATATCCAGAATCTATAGGAAACTTAATTCAACAACAGAAACCCAAAGAACCCCATTAAAAAGTGAACAAAGGACCGGGCACGGTGGCTTACACCTGTAATCCCAGCACTTTGGGAGGCTAAGGCAGGTGGATCACTCGAGGTCAGGAGTTGTTCAGGACCAGCCTGAACAACATGGTGAGACCACCATCTCTACTAAAAATATAAAAACTAGCCAGCCATGGTGGTGCACACCTGTAGTCCCAGCTATTTGGGAGGCTGAGGCATTAAAATTGCTTGAGCCCAGGAGGTGGAGGTTGCAGTGAGCCAAGATCACACCACTGCACCGCAGCTTGGGTGAGAGAGAGACTCTGCCTCAAAAAAAAAAAAAAAGCAAACAAAACACATTGAACAGACGCTTCTCAAATGTGTCCAATGTGCAACCAACAAATATATTAAAAAGTGCTCAACATCACTAATCATCAGAGAAATGCAATTCAAACCAACAATGAGATACCATCTCACACTAGTCAGAATGGCTACTATCAAAAAGGCAAACAAATAACAGATGCTGGTGAGGCTGCAGAAAAAAGAGAACTTTTATACAATGTTGGTGGAAATGTAAATTCGTTCAGCCACTGTGGAAAGCAGTTTGGAGATTTCTCAAAGAACTGAAAACAGAACTACCATTTGACCCAGCAATCCCATTGTTGGATATATACTCTAAAAATATATATATAATTCTACCAAAAAGACACATGCACTGATACATTTATTGCAGCACTATTCGCAATAGCAAAGACATGGAATCAACCTAGATGCCCAGCAACAGTGGGGTGGATAAAGGAAATATGGTACATACAGACCACGGAATACTGCACAGCCATAACAAAGAATAAAATCATGTCCTTTGCAGCAACGTGCATGCACCTGGTGGCCATCATCCTGAGTGAATTAATGCAGGAACAGAAAACCAAATATCACATGTTCTTATTCATAAATGGGAATTAAACATTGGGTACATATGGACATAAAGATGGGAACAAGAGAGATTAGAGACTACTAAAGAGGGGAGAAGGGTGAAAAACTATCTACTGGCCAGGCTCACACCGGTAATCCAATCCTAACACTTCCAGAGGCTGAGGCAGGATGATTGCTTGAACCCAGGCTCAGTGAGTCAAGATTATGTCACTGCACTCCAGCCGGATTACAGAATGAGACCCTGTCTCAAAAAAACAAACAAAAAACTACCTATTGGGTATTACATTCACTACCTAGGTGACAGTATCATTCCTACAGCAAACTTCAGTGTCATTCAATATCCCCATGTCACAAACCTGCACGTGTACCCTCTTTTTTTTTTTTTTTTAAGACAGAATCTCGCTCTTGTTGCCTAGACTGAAGTGCAGTGGCATGATCTCAGTTCACTGCAACCTCTGCACCATTTTTTAAATAGGGAATTCTTTCCCCATTTCTTGTTTTTGTCAAGTTTGTCAAATATCAGATGGTTGTAGATGTGTAGTATTATTTCTGAGGGCTCTGTTCTGCTCCATTGGTCTATATATCTGTTTTGGTACCAGTACCATGCTGTTTTGGTTAATGTAGCCTTATAGTATAGTTTGAGGTTAGGTAGCGTGATGCCTCCAGCTTTGTTCTTTTGATTTAGGATCATCTTGGCACTGTGGGCTCTTTTTTGGTTCTGTATGAACTTTAAAGCAGTTTTTTCCAATTCTGTGAAGAAACTCGTTGGTAGCTTGATGGGGATGGCATTAAATCTATAAATTACCTTGGGCAGTATGGCCATTTTCACAATATTCATTCTTTCTATCCATGAGCATGGTATGTTCTTCCATTTGTTTGTGTCCTCTTTTATTTCACTGAGCAGTGGTTCGTAGTTCTCCTTGAAGAGGTCCTTCACATCCCTTGTAAGTTGGATTCCTAGGTATTTTATTCTCTTTGAAGCAATTGTGAATGGGAGTTCATTCATAATTTGGCTCTCTGTTTGTCTGTTATTGGTGAATAAGAATACTTGTGATTTATGCACATTGATTTTGTATCCTGAGATTTTGCTGAAGTTGCTTATCAGCTTGAGGAGATTTTGGGCTGAGATGATGGGGTTTTCTAAATAGACACTCATGTCATCTGCAAACACGGACAATTTGACTTCTTCTTTTCCTAATTGAATACCCTTTATTTCTTTCTCTGGCCTGACTGCCCTGGCCAGAACTTCCAACACTATGTTGAATAGGAGTGTTGAGAGAGGGCATCCCTGTCTTGTGCCAGTTTTTAAGGGGAATGCTTCCAGTTTTTGCCCATTCAGTATGATATTGACTGTGGGTTTGTCACCAATAGCTCTTATTGTTTTCGGATACGTTCCATCAATACCGAATTTATTGAGAGTTTTTAGCATGAAGGGCTGTTGAATTTGTCGAAGGCCTTTTCTGCATCTGTTGAGATAATCATTTGGTTTTAGTGTGTGGTTCTGTTTATATGCTGGATTACAATTATTGATTTGCATATGTTGAACCAGCCTTGCATCCCAGGGATGAAGCCCACTTGATCATGGTGGATAAGCTTTTTGATGCGCTGCTGGATTCGGTTTGCCAGTATTTTATTGAGAATTTTTGCATTGATGTTCATCAGGGATATTGATCTAAAATTCTCTTTTTTTGTTGTGTCTCTGACAGGCTTTGTATCAGGATGATGCTGGCCTTATAAAACGAGTTAGGGAGGATTCTCTCTTTTTCTATTGATAGGAATAGTTTCAGAAGGAATGGTACCAGCTCCTCCTTGTACCTCTGGTAGAATTCAGCTGTGAATCCGTCTGATCCTGGACTTTTTTTGGTTGGTAGGCTATTAATTATTGCCTCAATTTCAGAGCCTGTTATTGGTCTATTCAGGGATTCAACTTCTTCCTGGTTTAGTCTTGGGAGAGTGTATGTGCCCAGGAATTTATCCATTTCTTCTAAATTTATTGGCATAGAGGTGTTTATAGTATTCTCTGATCGTAGTTTGTATTTATGTCGGGTCGGTGATGATATCCCCTTTATCATTTTTTATTGTGTCTATTTGATTCTTCTCTCTTTTCTTATTAGTCTTGCTAGCTGTCTATCAATTTTGTTGATCTTTTCAAAAAACCAGCTCCTGGATTCACTGATTTTTTGAAGGGTTTTTTGTGTCTCTGTCTCCTTCAGTTCTGCTCTGATCTTAGTTATTTCTTGCCTTCTGCTAGCTTTTGAGTGTGTTTGCTCTTGCTTCTGTAGTTCTTTTAATTGTGATGTTAATGTGTCAATTTTAGATCTTTCCTGCTTTCTCTTGTGGGCATTTAGTGCTATAAATTTCCCTCTATACACTGCTTTAAATGTGTCCCAGAGATTCTGGTATGTTGTATCTTTGTTCTCATTGGTTTCAAAGAACATCTTTATTTTTGCCTTCATTTTATTAAGTACCCAGTAGTCATTCAGGAGCAGGTTGTTCAGTTTCCACGTAGTTGAGAGGTTTTGATTGAGCTTCTTAGTCCCGAGTTCTAGTTTGACTACACTGTGGTCTGAGAGACAGTTTCTTGTAATTTCTTTTCTTTTACATTTGCTGAGGAGTGCTTTACTTCCAACTATGTGGTCAGTTTTGGAATAAGTGCGATGTGGTGCTGAGAAGAATGTATATTCTGTTGATTTGGTGTGGAGAGTTCTGTAGACTTCTATTATGTCCACTTGGTACAGAGTTGAGTTTAAGTCCTGGATATCCTTGTTTTATTTATTTATTTTATTTTTAAATTCTTATGTCATTTGAAGTATACTGAAGCTTTTAAATTAAATCATAGCTAACTTATTTTCCATTGTAAGTCTTGCTACTTAACAAAGAATATCACAAAATACCTAAGTTTTACAGACATTTTAATAATATAAACTGACCATTATTTTTGCATTCTCGAAATCAGACCATAAGACTCTTAGATAGTATGCTGAACATTTCGGGTGGGTTTTTATGGGTTTTTTTTTGTTGTTGTTGTTGCAGTTGTTTTGAAACGGAGTGTTACTCTGTCACCCAGGCTGGAGTGCAGTGGCGTGATTTCTGCTCACTGCAACCTCCCAGGTTCAAGTGATTCTTCTGCCTCAGCCTCCCAAGTAGCTGGCTACAGATGTGTGTCACCATACCCGGCTAATTTTTGTATTTTTAGCAGAGACGGGGTTTCACCATGTTGGCCAGGCTGGTCTCGAACTCCTAACCTCAAGTGATCCACCTGCCTCGGCCTCTCAAAGTGCTGGGAATACAGGCATGAGCCACCGGCGCCCAGCCAACATTTTTAAAAACAATTAAAATGAAGACTTTAGACATGTTGTTGTTTTACAAAATAGCCTGGCTTAAGTTTGCAGTTGTAAAGTAGCTCAACAAAAAGCAATTATAAGAATGTTTATAATACATTCCTTAATAACAACAGCAACTTACGCTTTCTTAAAACTGTTTTCGCTTTAGAACTTTAAAAACGTTACTATTACACAACTCAGTGATATACATGTGTCATATAAGTTGGTGCAATTATCTAGCAGAAAATATAGCCACAGAAGCTAAAAAGAAGGGTTCTGTATCAGCAAAATCAACTTTAAAGAACATCTTGCTTAGAAACTAGAGAGCATAAACCCAAAATTTAAATTAAATTAAACTGCCTCAGGCAGCAATAGGTGCACCCTATCACACCTGGCTAATTAAAAAAAATTTTTTTTTGTAGGGGCAGTATCTCGGTATGTTGCCCAACCTGGTCTTGAGCTGATCTCAAGCAATCCACCTGCCTCAGAAGACTGAATTTAGATTTAAAGACACAAATAGCCTGAATGTAAATAAAGGGAAAAATACTTACTATACATATTGCATATATTGCATTCTAATATATAAAATTAGGCAATAAAGCACATGTTATGTCTGAATCATGCATTGCATTTTAGAATAGTATTTTACAATTAATAGTACTTATTAACCAGCTTTTTACTTTTGAAATCAATCTCAAACAAATGGGTTAATTGCATCACAAGTGTCTCTAAACCTTGCTCCTCCCCTATCTTCTGGTTTCCCACAGGCAGGCAGTATAACCAATGGGTAAGAGCAGGAATTCTGGAATTGGACTACCTGGGTTCAAAACTAGCTCTAGCAATGCTGAGCAAATTAATTAATTTCTCTTAGTTCCTTCAGCTATAAAACAGGAATAATAATTATAAGAATTAAATGAGTTGATGTATATAAAACTTATAGCATATCACACATTAAAAGTGTCATTTCTTATTATTGTTATGACTTTTTCCTTCATTTGAGATACATGTATTAAGCACTTACCATATACCAGACATTGTGTTAAATATGAGAAATTTGGGAATTTGGGTTATGACCAAATCAGACAGATTCTGTCTTGCACATATCAAAAACATTAAACATGATTTAGCACCTTTTTATTACTATAAAAAGTGAATACTGAATTTGTTTTCTGCAGCTAAGAAGAAACCAATAAAGGAAAGTTAATACAAACACAAAGCAATGAAAAGATTTATAAAGCATTGACGATGCTAGTCAGTTCCTGCTTCCTGTAACACCCAGCTATCAATGTTCTTAAAAGACAAATCCAGAATCAAAAAACAAACTTAATGATTTAAAATCACCCAATCTTCAGAATTTCTATTCCATATAATTATGAATCTGATAATGACACATCCATAATCATACAAAAAATGTTTAAGGTTTCATAGCAAACTTCAAGAAAATTTTAGATAGTCTGGTGGTACTAAAAAATTAGACCAAAATAATTTTATAAATGAGGCCTAACATTAAAATACAAAAATGCAAACAAATTGCCATCTTTATTACCAAAAACATAAGTGTCCCAAAATTCATCTGCCCCCCACAAAAAACTGGAACACATATTTATTAACTCAAGGGGCTTTGCTAATTATGTAAATGTCTGTCTTTTCTACATGTAATTTCATTCAAACTTCCTCTCTTTCCCCCAATTAACAACCCTGCCAAATGTTTGGACTTGAAAAGGCCACAGCTTCATACACAATTAACAGTCAAATTCTAACACAAATTACATGTCATTCTTATCTCTGTATACACATTGAACTCCTATATCTTGTTGCCAACAGGCAGCTTGCACTAGGGAACACATCCTGAATTGGTTTAATGTCCAGGAATAACATTTCACACTTAGAAAGGAGATACTATCCATTGCCAGCTATGTGAACTGAAATTTGCCATGTCCTATCCTTTCCATTTTGTTCAAAGAGGCAGTGAATAACTATCCACTTATCTGTTTTAACCAAATGTTTTCTTGAAGTAGAAGAGGCAATCGTGATCTTTGGTTTTCTTTAGACACTTTTTAGGATGATTACAGAAACTTTTATGAATGGTAAATGTATTTTCTGAACTAGAAATTGGGGAACTATCATTTGACACATAATCTCACTACCAGAAAAAATATTTGAAATTGGATCAATCCCAGGAAGATAGATTTACATATATGGTCATTATATTAACGATTGCTTCCCTAGAAAAGGTTTTCAACAGCAGCAGCACTAGAAATAACCAATTTCTTATTCAGTAAGTATATGAGACAATCATCACATCAAAATAGTCAGACATGTCCCAATCTTTTGAAGTATATTTTATTACCAAAGTACCTCAACAAATACCAGTCATTTACATACTAAAAGGGCAACTAAAATATATTTTATATATATTAATATGTATATGTTATGACTTAAAGTTATGAAAGCTTGTAAAACAAAGCACTTTTAAAATACAAACATCCCCAAATTAAACTTTAAAAGAAACAAATCTGATTGGGTTTAGTTACTAGCTTAATGCTCTTCAGTAGTCTCTCATTGTCCTTAGAATAGTATCAACTGACATCTGTCTACCTGTCCAGCTTTACCTCCTACAACCTGCTTACTAAACCCTCAGCTCCAACCATAATTCTTCCTTTTTTTTTTTTTTTTTGCTTTCAAGACAGAGTCTCACCCTGTTGCCCAGGCTGGAGTGCAGTGGTGCGATCTCGGCTCACTGCAACCTCCTCCTCCTGGGTTCCAGTGATTCTCATGCCTCAGCCTCCTGAGTAGCTGGGATTACAGGTGCATGCCACCATGCCCGGCTAATTTTTGTGTTTTTAGTAGCAATGGAGTTTTGCCATGTTGGCCAGTCTGGTCTCAAACCCCTGACCTCAAGTGATCTGCCCACCTCAGCCTCCCATACCATAATTCTTTCTATTCCTCCATCTCGACAAACTATCTCTTTAAACTGACATTTGCCCTAAGCCTGGAATACAATTCTCTCATTTATACAGTAGATTACCGCTCATCCTTCAGTTCACACTTTAAATGCTATTTCCTCAATGAAGCCTTCATTAAATTCCCTTCTCCTATCCCTGACCCCCAAATAGATTCAGTGCCCAGATATACATTTCCATGCTACTCCACACTCCCCTGCCACAGCAATTACTACAGTATATTGAAGCTCGTTCTTCACTCACTGTTGGAATGTAAGCTCTGTGAGTAACATTAAGAAAAACCATGTCTGTTTTGGTCACCATTGAATTCCCAAGGTCTAAACATATGGGCCTGACCCTCACACCCTCATTTGATTTCTAAAATTGGGCTTATATATATCAAATTAAGGCAGGGCTCATATGCATTGTAACATTCAGTTAAAATATTACACTCTCTTCCATTGTTATAAATTCCTTCATATGAATATAAAATGTTCTGATAACCAAAACAAACAAGAAAAAGTGAAAAAACTGCAATTTGTTTGTACACTGCCTTCAGTTTCACGTGGTGAATCTGGAGTCAGAACCCTAGATTTGACTTCAGATTGTATCACCTGTTACCTATCTGATGATGTGAAGTGCTTGACCTCACAAAGCCTCAAATTCCTCATCTGTAAAATAGAAAATACTAATGCTTGTCCTACAAACCTTAAAGAGCTGGGATCTATTAATAAAATTATGCTTATGAAAGCCTTTAAAATTGATGAAGCATTTCATAATAAAATGAATTAACATTTTTGTTATTAATACCATAATTAAGGTAATCTCAGTTAAAAATAATGCTTACACATAATTTCAGAAAAACTTTGGGCTCTATATGAACTAGAATGTGCTAGTTAAAATAAATACAAAAGTTTACCCTCAAAAGAAGATTACAAATAAATTGTAAAATAAATTCCACTATTCTAAGATATTGTTGCTATAATCTCAGAACATTTTACTCCTGAAATTTCATATCCTTTGTGATATCTGAAACCTATCAGTTACATTCATTATTAATTCTTTTATTTTACTTATTGCACCTTAGAATCCCATCCAGGGAATCTGTTATTATTCTAAGACCAAAATCAGAATTCTTTCTAAAATAAAAATGTGAACATTAAACTTTAAAAAAAGATAATTTGCAACTTAACTCTGTGGTAGACAGATGGTGAACAAAACAACTATTATATAATGTCTAAAACCACTTTATGCTTTAAAAATAGGCTTATATGTACTGAATAAAGGGTAAGATAGGAAATACTTGATTTCAAATTTGTTAAAGATTTAAAGACATAAAAAGTTAGATTAGAAGTTATCTTAAAACAACAATAAGGTAGTCATTTAAAAACATGATCAAACAATGAAAACAGATTTTTTTTAACTCATGCTAGGAAAGTTACTCAAGATTCTATTACTCACTACAGTAAAAATAATCTCAGTCTTTGATTTTTGAGTGTTAAAACACCAAACTTTCCAAAATTCAATCCTTCTGAAGGAACAGCTACTTTAGAAAAGAAAAGGGTTGTTTTTCGGTTTTTTTTTTCCTATGCATTTGGGTTACATAATTCTAAAATTACAGGTATAGTCACAAAGAGCATATGCTTCCCCTAAAGCTCTGAAGGCATCTAACAAACTACTGTAGTTAAGGCTTGAACACGCAACTCTTTTTTAATCCCCATTTTTCATATACGAGAAAGATTTGTATATTTTGCAAAAGAATGCTATTGCGATATTATGACTTGGAACTAAAGCTCTAAAATCATACTATTCAACTAAAGGTTTCTTCAGCAATATTAACATGGCCACGCTGCACATGTTACTTTTAGCTTCTTTGTGTACAACAAACTGCATTCAATTGGTGAACAAATACAATGTTTAGTATCATATTTAAAACCACTATTCAAACCTTTTCTTAATGCTATTATCAGTTTTCCTTTTGCAACAATTTTGTGTATAAAAATAAAAGCACTGGATTTTTATTAGTGCTGCCCCTTCTTTGTTTTGCTCCACTCTGCAAAGCCCTTTTGGGACACTAAGCCTGCATTTACCATAATACGGATTAAACTTTCTTTGTCCCATTGCACAAGGTTTGTTAGCAGGTTAGTCTTTTTACATTTTTCACAGGCTGCCTGCAGCTTACCCTTTAGGCCTCACTCAAAATACTTCTGTGGATTTACAAAAATACCAGAGTGGTCTTGGGGTTAATTGGAAGATAAGTGCAGTCTTTAACATAGAGACTCATTAAACATTTAGTCTTACCACAATCCACTATTTTGAAAGAGAAAAGTTCTAGAGACACTTTAGGAATAATAACACAATAAAATTGTTTTAAAAAATGACTACTGGTTGTTTTATAGAATTGGAAAAACTTCATTTAACTACCCCAAAGGTGATATAGCAGAACAAAGCAATGTCCCTGGTCAGCTCTCTACACTGGTTTTAATATGCATTGATCGTAGAGGAAAAATGAACAGATTTTCTAAGGAACTAAAAGGCAAAATCTTCTGTTGAAAAATTTAGTCAAAACTCAACTGATGAGTTATGACAGATAATATTTATTTGTAAACAAAACATATTTAATTCTAAGAGTCTAATTTTGTTGATTTAAATTTTACCCAAGTAAATCACCATATCAAACATGTCTATTAGAGCCAAATGGAAAATTATAAAATTCACCCAAAAAACTTAGAAAGTATTTAAAAATTTAAATTCCTTCTTTAATTTCTAAAATACATACATATACATAAATATACACACTTAAAATGAAATCTGAAACATACCCATTGGTGTTAGGTTTCTTTTAGAATTAGGCATGCAGATTGCTATCCAGATTAACTTTTCCATCCCCTTACCTCCTTCCAACACTATTACTCCCACACAAAAAGGAAAAAAGAAAAAGAAAAATGCGACAAAACACACAGACACTTGAAGTAAAGGATTAGACATATTTGCCCAAGATGCAGATAACAAAAGCAAAAGTGAAGAAAATTGAAGAGACAGCCAAACTTCAGCAACAAAATGGTTAAAGAATCTGAAGTATTGTTCCCGTTATTTTAAAAGTCTGCTATATTGTGGACAGCGCAAACATCAGACAAGTTAAGATTACTGACCATTATCTCCTTAATTTTCTCCGCTTTCCCTCACATTCCCTCTTGCTATCTGGGCACCATTTTTCTAAAGCTTTATTTCTGCTAAGAAGTAAACTTTCCCTAATCCATCTATTATGGAACCTTTAATTGGATTGGGAGCAGGGTGGTGTATAAAATAGCCCCTATTCACTCAAAAGGACTGTAGTTTTAGGGACTTTAAGGAGAAAGGTATTGTGAAACAAAATCCTCAGGGAATCAAGGATTAAAATGTGGCTCTCCTAAATTCATCAACTCCAGGACACAAATGAATTGCTTCCTTAAACAAGTAACTTTCCAAATAAATGGCATAGCAAAACTGAAATTAAAATTATAATTTTACTTTAAGGAATATAATGCCTTCACACTAATAAATTTTGGCTTTATAAATGACTTTTACTTGCTATTTCTTCCATTCAGAACTACAATGCCAGAGAACAAATGGAATGCCTTAAACATATTTATTTATATTTTCTCTACCTACATATTTTTCCGATAAAATAAGGAGAAAAGCAAAAATATATGTTTTAATCAATTAATTCCTGTACATGCTATATTTGTGCAGCCTTGAAGCAGCAAGCACTGCCATAATACAAACTTTTTTTTAAGTAAAAATACATTTTGTTCTTATCAGAAAGTGTCAGATACATAGTAATCAGCAGTTACTCTTCTTCCCTCAATCAGTAATCCTCTCTGTTTTCTTCATAAACATCCCCCAACCCACTCTTTGTTAGACTGTAGTACTTTTATCCTCTGTCCTGCCACAGTGCACACCCAACTATTTGGGATGTCTTTAACAGTAAGATGAGGATACAGCCCATACTCAGTCATTCTCTTACTGAATTAAATACATTTAAAGTGTCGAACCTGATATCTAACGTAAAGTGAAATCCAGAATGTATCTACCAACTCTAAATTAATCTCATAAATGTCTACATACTCTACCAAAACAATGGTAAACTGAGGAAGAGAAATGTTAGGAGCGATCAAGATTCTAATGTAACACTTAACTCTGTGTAGTTTACTAGTCTATATTAAAACCAAAAAAAATTCATGAATATTAGTGATTTACCTAACAGTGCTTTTAAAAACAGATTTTTTAAAAAAAATTTAAGAAATGCAACTAATTTTAAGAAAACCCTCAAAGTAGCCCCTCTGTTTTGAAACCTTGATCACAACTTAGTAAGTGCTACATTTATTGAACCCTTACTAATTGTCTGACATTGTGCTAACTGCTATTACATGAATTATCTCATTTTATTCTCTCAACAGTTGTATGAGGTAGTTGCTATTACCTGTTTTTCCACAAATGAGGAAGCTAAGTTTTTAAAAGTTCAATTAAATTGTACAAGGTTACACAGTTCCAAAGAAAATAAGCTCTGTGAAAGTTTTTCATTACTGTATTATAAATGTTTAGTACTAGAAAGCTGGCTCATTTGCCAAAGTCAATCTGCCAAAAAATAAATGTGCCTAAATTATCAAAATCACCTATGTACCAACTGTAAATATTTAAAGAATATTCTTTTTTTTTATTTTTTATTTTTTTGAGACAGAGTCTCGCTCTGTCGCCCGGGCTGGAGTGCAGTGGCCGGATCTCAGCTCACTGCAAGCTCCGCCTCCCGGGTTTACGCCATTCTCCTGCCTCAGCCTCCCGAGTAGCTGGGACTACAGGCGCCCACCACCTCGCCCGGCTAGTTTTTTTTGGTATTTTTTTAACAGAGACGGGGTTTCACCATGTTAGCCAGGATGGTCTCGATCTCCTGACCTCGTGATCCGCCCGTCTCGGCCTCCCAAAGTGCTGGGATTAGAGGCTTAAGCCACCGCGCCCGGCCAAGAATATTCTTCTTAAAGGTATTAAATTTATAACTATATTCTTCTAATGAATATATTCTAAGATATATTTAATACTTTTTAGCAACCTTTCAAGAACCACTGTTTTTCAAAACTAAAATCATCATAGGGTAGCTTTGTCCTATTACCAATATAACTAAAATTTTAATGTTTCATATGACATTTTTTAGTTTGTACTGATTTCTATTTGTATATTTTTTCTATTTTTCTAACATTCTGTCACCTACAATCATTTGTCCTTTTATTTTATTTTATTTTATTTTATTTTATTTATTTTATTGTAGAGATGGAGTCCTACTCTGCTGCACAGGTTGCAGCGCTGTGGCCCGATCTCAGCTCACTGCAAGCTCCGCCTCCCCGGTTCACACCATTCTCCTGCCTCAGTCTCCCAAGTAGCTGGGACTACAGGTGCCCACCACAATGCCTGGCAGATTTTTTGAATTTTTAGTAGAGACGGGGTTTCACCGTGTTAGCCAGGATGGTCTCAAATCTCCTGACCTTAGGATCCGCTCGCCTCGGCCTCCCAAAGTGCTAGGATTACAGGTGTGAACTACTGCACTCGGCCTCATTTGTCACTTTTACCTATTTATAAAGTATTATATCAGTTGAGAATTATTTTAATACTTTTCAAAATGTATGAAGTCTTATTTGACCAGTTTTCATCTTGTTTTCATAACAATCTTTGAGGGAACCTCCATTTGTCTGTCCCAAATCACTACAGTTGAAGCTGGAGAAAGCTTTTTTGGAGGAAAGTTGGAAAAGAAAACAAACATTCCAGGGAGAGATTCTGATTCCTGAAAGTATTAGGAATCAGGGTCAGGGTTGAGTACTAAATGGCAGTATCAGAGAAAGAAGATGAGGGAACTATGAATCCTAGGATTCATAGTCTCTTAGGCCACTCCTCTTAGGCCCTTTTAACCCATACAACACATAGTGTGTAAATAAAAAAACACAAACTAGTTTAGGGTAATTTTAATATAGCAGACAATTCGTTTTCTGCAAATATAGCTAATTAGTTTTAGCAAATTCCTAGCACAATGGCATGCATATTAGTAGGGAAATAAAATATGTGTGGAATGGATATATTAAAATTTTATGTAAAGTAAAACTTTAAACACTGTATTTTTATTTCAAAAATAATCTTTAAATTGTCAGTTAAAGTATTTTACATAAATTATATTGTTAAAGATAACATGAACATGCATGCTCCACTTTAGGGGTAGCTAAAACAACACCCCAAAACAACTTCATACTAAAGGATTACTGAATTTTATATTTAAAAATGAGCAACTATAGGGAAAGAACCAAAAATGGATCTAGGAAAATTGCAATATACAGCAAGTACCTTAAAAATTATTTAATTATTAAAGCATATTTAGAATACAAATGAGTATTTACTATTTTTAGAGCCCATTAAAATTAAGATACCCAACTATTCTTTTTCTCTGATGCCATTTTACTAATACCTAAGTGTGTATGTAAATATCTCAGTCACTGGTATGTAAATGTCATAATAAAGTGTAATGTATTTCATCACATTCCATCTACACTTATGCTTCCTTATAACTTCAGCTAAGTTTCTACACACAGTGATTTAGTTTTAAATGGCTGACCCCAAATTATGATGAGTTAGAAATAAGCCAATATCATACTGAATGGGCAAAAACTGGAAAAATTCCCTTTGAAAACTAGCACAAGACAGGGATGCCCTCTCTCAACACTCCTATTCAACGCAGTGTTGGAAGTTCCGGCTAGGACAATGAGGCAAGAGAAAGAAATAAAGGGTATTCAGTTAGGAAAAGAAGAAGTCAAATTGTCCCTGTTTGCAGATGACATGACTGTATATTTAGAAAACCCCATTGTCTCAGCCCCAAATCTCCTTAAGCTGATAAGAAACTTCAGCAAAGTCTCAGGACACAAAATTAATGTAGAAAAATCACAAGCATTCTTATACACCAGTAACAGACAAACAGAGAGCCAAATCATGAATAAACTCCCTTTCACAATTGCTTCAAAGAGAATAAAATACCTAGGAATCCAACTTACAAGGATGTAAAGGACCTCTTCAAGGAGAACTACAAACGACTACTCAGTGAAACAAAAGAGGACACAAACAAATGGAAGAACATACCATGCTCATGGATAGGAAGAATCAATATCGTGAAAACGGCCATACTGCCCAAGGTCATTTATAGATTCAATGCCATCCCCATGAAGCTACCAATGACTTTCTTCACAGAATTGGAAAAAACTGCTTTAAAGTTCATATGGAACCAAAAAAGACCCCGCATTGCCAAGACAATCCTAAGCCAAAAGAACAAAGCTGGAGGCATCACGCTACCTGACTTCAAACTATACTACAGTTACCAAGGCTACAGTAAGCAAAACACCATGGGACTGGTACCAAAACAGAGATATAGACCAATGGAACAGAACAAAGCCCTCAGAAATAATACCACACATCTACAGACATCTGATCTTTGACAAACCTGAGACAAACAAGAAATGGGGAAAGGATTCCCTATTTAATAAATAGTGCTGGGAAAATTGGCTAGCCATAAGTAGAAAGCTGAAACTAGATCCCTTCCTTACTCCTTATACAAAAATCAATTCAAGATGCATTAGAGACTTAAATGTTAGACCTAAAACCATAAAAACCTTATAAGAAAACCTAGGTAATACCATTCAGGACATAGGCATGGGCAAGGACTTCATGTCTAAAACACCAAAAGCATGGCAACAAAAGTCAAAATTGACAAATGGGATCTAATTAAACTAAAGAGGTTCTGCACAGTAAAAGAAACTACCATCAGAGAGAACAGGCAACCTACAGAATGGGAGAAAATTTTTGCAATCTACTCAACTGACAAAGGGCTAATATCCAGAACCTATAAAGAACTCAAACAAATTTACAAGAAAAAAACAACCCCATCAAAAAGTGGGCAAAGGATATGAACACACACTTCTCAAAAGAAGATATTCATACAGCCAACAGACACATGAAAAAATGGAAAAAATGCTCATCATCACTAGCCATCAGAGAAATGCAAATCAAAACCACAATGAGATACCATCTCACCCCAGTTAGAATGGCAATCATTAAAAAATCAGGAAACAACAGGTGCTGGAGAGGATGCGGAGAAACAGGAATACTTTTACACTGTTGGTGGGACTGTAAACTAGTTCAACCATTGTGGAAAACAGTGTGGCGATTCCTCAAGGATCTAGAACTAGAAATACCATATGACCCAGTCATCCCATTACTGGGGATACACCCAAAGGATTATAAGTCATGCTGCTATAAAGACACATGCACACGTATGTTTATTGAGGCACTATTCACAATAGCAAAGACTTGGAATCAACCCAAATGTCCATCAGTGACAGACTGGATTAAGAAAATGTGGCACATATACACCATGGAATACTATGGCTTCCTAGTATAAGATCCCTCAAATTTTGGCTGGGTGCAGTGGCTCACGCCTGGAATCCCAGCACTTTGGGAGGCCGAGGCGGGCGGATCACGAGATCAGGAGATCGAGACCACAGTGAAACCCCGTCTCTACTAAAACTACAAAAAATTAGCTAGGCGCGGTGGCAGGCGCCTGTAGTCCTAGCTACTTGGGAGGATGAGGCAGGAGAATGGTGTGAACCCAGGAGGCGGAGCTTGCAGTGAGCTGAGATCACGTCAACTGCACTCCAGCCTGGGTGACAGAGCAAGACTCTGTCTCCAAAAAAAAAAGATTCCTCAAATTTTGTATAACACTGGATCTCTGTTGTGTTATAAAATATTTGGTACAAAACAAACTGCTATGGTTTGAATATATCTCCCAAAGTTCATGTGTTGGAAACTGAATCCCCGTTTTAACAGTGTTGAGAGGTAGGGCCTTTGGGAGTGACTGGGTTATGAGGGCTCTGCCTTCATAAATAGATTAATGTTATTCTCGCTAGGGAGTGTTAATTATCACAAGAACGAGTTCCTCCTAAAAGAATGAAGCTTAGACCCCTCTTGCTCTCTCAGTCTCACATTTTAACTTGGTCTTCTGTCCTGGGATGACTCTCACCAGATACTGGCACCATGCTCTTAGATTTCCTGCCTCCAAAAGCATCCGCCAAATAGACTTCTATTCTTTATAAATTACTAGTCTCTGGTATTCTGTAATAGCAGCAGAGAATGGATTAATAAACTAATGAAATGAATGTGTAAATTAGCATATAAATATATAAACTTCTGTATGGATAAACATATTCAACATAAAAAAGACTAATAAGCAGGAGTGGTGGCTCACACCTGTAATCCTAACATTTTGGGAGGCTGAGGTAGGTGGATCACTTGAGCCCAAGAGTCTTGAGACCAGCCTGGGCAACATAGTGAAATCCTGTCTCTACAAAAAATACAAAACTTAGCCAGGGGTGTTGGAACATGCCTGTATTCCCAGCTACTCAGGGGGCACTCAGGCAGGAGGATAACTCAAACCCAGGAAGTCAAGGCTGCAGTAAGCCATGATCATGTCACTGCACTCCAACCTAGGTGACAGAGCAAGACCTTGTCTCAAAAAAAAAGCAAAAAGCTTAGGGATATCAGGCTGATTGAAACATATGACACTCATAAGTTATACATCAGAGAGCCATTTTAAAGCACTACTGAAAATGACTGTGAAGTCCCGATAGGAAAGTCTATTAAAATATATGTATGTGTGTATATATATTTTTTACACACACACAGATATACATACAATTTCCTACATCATACTTACCCCTCAGAATAGCAATCCTCATCCTTTTTGACACCAGAAACTGGTTTCGTGGAAGACAATTTTTCCACAGACCAAAGTGGGGTGGGGGATGGGAGGTATGATATTAGGATGAAACTGTTCTGACTCAGAACATTTAGACATTAGACTAAGACATTAGACATTAGAGTCTCATAAGGAGCACATAACCTAGATCCCTCATATGCACAGTTCACAGTAAGGTTCGCACCTCTATGAGAATCTAATGCTGCAGCTGATCTGACCGGAGGCAGAGCTCAGGCAGTAATATTCCCTCACTTGCCACTCCTGTCCTGCTGTGCGGTCCAGTTCCTAACAGGGAAACTGGGTTGGGAAACCCTGCCTTAGAAGACAGAATACAAAATACAATTTATGCCAAGATCCAAAAAATTGTCAAATCAGAAAGTTAAGAATATCATACTTTTCATACCAATAACCATATCCTATACAATTACACATAGACAGACGGGGTGTAGGAGGGGTCAAATCCCACTTCTGACACTAGATTGTGTCAACCTAAAAATAGACATTAGAGAAATTTGTCTCCAAATATGTTGAGTTTGTTTCGGAATGACAAATGAAGATTATGACATGGAATGGTAAGCCACTAGTGCATCTGGTGAGAGAAGGGTAAGGGAAGCTTCTATTAGCCAAAACAGATTCAAGTAAACTACTTAGAAACAGAGTTCACTGGTTCCAGAGGCTTAAAGTCAGAGTTATCATCATTTCATTGGTGAAGATGCTATTACTGGTCAAGGGTTCATTGAAGAGCATCTTCTCTGAATTGCTATAGTTCTAAAAGATGTCTAGTGATAAATCTTGCCAAAACTAGTGACAAACCTTGCCAAAGCAGGAGATACATGAAGGGCATGAAGGGGTTTCTTGTGGGATTTCTAGAAAGTTCTTGGAAATAGTTCTTATCTCAGATATATAAGCAAGAACCTCCTCTCCTTTGTGCCTTCCTGTACCAATTTTGCCAGGGTCTGACAAAATTGAATTCATCCCTGTATCTGTAACTTTCACAGGGGAAAGAAGGGGTAAGATAGTTAAATTAAACAGAGTCCCTCAAAGATCCCCCTTCCTTTTTTCCCCTTAATTTCAAAGAGCCAAGTTACTTTACATGTTGGGTACTGTGCTGGAGCAAGGAGGCAAAACCCAGGAAGTAGGATCAGAGAAACATGAGTTACTAACCCAGGACAGAAATCAGAAACCAAAATGTAATAATCTGCTAGAGAATTAGACCATAAGGAATATCTGTTATTTTGCTTATCATCTGTAAGAAATGAAATTATAGCACAGTGATGAAAGCACAGTGATGAGAAACCCTAAAATGTTTTTAGTAAATGAAAAATGATAAATGAAAATTGACAATAGAGAATCAATCACAACTAAAGTATAGAAAGATGCTAATATTTATTTTACAAGCTTCATCAATATATACTAGTAAATATAATAATAATCAAAAGGGCTTTCATAGATTTCTTTCTGACCTCAATTCTGCTTACTTTTTCCAAAATATCTTAAATTCTTCAACAAAACATTCTATTATCAAGGAGGCTTTTCAGGAATGCTACCCTTAGTATAAGGTATTACTAATCCTTCTTAATGATGTTCTATGTCACTCTTAAAAAACTCATTAGGATGGCAAACAAAACAGGCTTTTGTTATATTAAATCAGTGTTTAAGGAAAATAGTTAACATATACATTCATTCAAAAAATAAGCATTTTTTTTTGGAAAGCCTAGAGATACAGAAATCAAAAACAAAATGCTGGGGAAAGGAAGGATATGATAGTTGTTAACGGTTAGATAACTACTATAAATCTGTTTAAATCTGTACGTTTAGCAGTAATATTTATAGAAAATAAGATCCAAAGGCCCTCAAAATACCTAGGGTTACTCTTTAAATAAGGAGAGGAAGGAATCTGAAAACAGGTGACTCCAACATCAATTCTTTCCATCAGCTCTAGGTTTTGTGGTGAACGATTCAGTTGCCTAATTTTACAAGGAAATGCTATCGCCCACACACATTTAATACTACAATGCTACTACCTACCCTGAAATTGTATATTCTACTATTTACTTAAAACACAGTAGACCTTAAGACTATTCTGTTCAACCCATAACAATTCAAATCTATAATCAAGTTTTAGTAAACTTGATTTATCAATTGTACTAAAAGTGGACTCCATTTATCAAACATTTATCAATGTGACAGCAAAATCTGCAATCAAAACAAGGCCTATAAGGAAAATGCAATTTTTAGCATACTTTCAGCTAATCTATATTCGTAAACTACACTACTATGATAGCTCATGAAGTATAAAGAATTAAAAACAATTATATCTTAAAATACAAACAAAATTGGCCAGGCACACATCTGTAATCCCAGCACTTTGGGAGGCCAAGGTAGGCAGATCACAAGGACAAGAGATCGAGACCATCCTGGCCAACATGGTGAAACCCCATCTCTACTAAAAATACAAAATATTAGCTGGGCATGGTGGCGCATGCCTATAGTCCCAGCTACTTGGGAGGCTGAGGCAGGAGAATCGCTTGAACCGAGGCGGCGAAGCTTGTGGTGAGCCAAGATTGTGGCACTGCACTCAGCCTGGGTGACAGAGTGAGACTCCGTCAAAACAAAACAAAACAAAACAGAACAAAACAAAAAAATGAACACACACACACACACACACAAATAGAATCTAAAAATATTCTCTTTTTTTGAAACAAGGTCTTCCTTTGGTGCCCAGGCTGGTGTGCAAGTAGTGCAATCATGGCTCACTGCAGCCTCAATCTCGTGGGTCCAAGCAATCCTCCCAAGTCAGCAGCCCAAGTAGCTACACAACAGGAGGAAACCACCATGCCTGGTTAATTCTGTTCATTTTTTATAGAGATGAGATACTGTTATGTTGTCCAGGCTGGTCACTAACTCCTGAGCTCAACAGATCTTCATGCCTCAACCTCCCTAAGTGCTGGGACTACAGGTCCCAGCTACAGGTGTGAGCCACTGTGCTCGGCCTAGAATCTAAAAACATTCCAGAAAAATATATAAAAAATAAATAAAATACAACTTTTATGAGACCTGAAAAATGAATATGGAAAAGCCAAAAAAAAAAGCTCTCCAATAACTTTTAACAGTTATTTTTACACATTTGTTCTAAATATTCAAAAAACTAAATTTAAAAACTATCTGACTGATGTTAATCAAAAATGTTTGAAAACAAATCGTATTTTAAACAGCAACTATGTTTGAAGTTTAATATATTCAAACATTTGATTATATGATTAATGTCTAAAGCTTTTTGAGGTACCAAATCAGAGCTATTTTTACTTATTATTGTAGCCTCAGCATCCAACACAGTTAGCATACTGACAGATAATCAAAAGTGTTTGTGAAATGAATGTACATACTTACACAGAATGTGAATACTTATTAGCCTATTTATTTATTTACTTTAGTGCCATAACTCCAATCTCTCTTTACTTAAAAGCTCATTGATTGCTTCTGCATTAAATGTGAACCTTCAAACACTATAATTTTCCCTATGAAATAAGTATAATATTACTTATAAATTATACAAATCCTGTGAAAAATGCAGATTGACATATTATGTAGCTTGGATTTTTAAGACATCTTTATGCATGCACAAATGCAATTTGTTATTAAATTTACAAATGTTGTGGTGTATAAACTGGATACTCCTTCCTAAATAAGTTTTGCAGTGTTTTAATGTCAATGTGACAGCAAAACCTGCAATCAAAACAAGGCCTGCAAGGAAAATGTAACCTTTTTAACAATATGTAGCTGAATAACAAGATGTCACAAAAATAGGGCTGCCACAATTACCAAAGAAAGATAATTAAAAGGACATGTGTTATGTGCTGTGTTTCACCTGGTACCCACATCTTGGTTTCTAATAGTATTCTTCACTGAAAAGAATTAAGGCGCTCCAAAGCAATAGATGATTCCAGGGCTGCAGAAGGGAAGCTACAAGATGAGCCTTGAGCCTCTTGCCATGTCAGAAAGTCAGAAAGTACTCAAGAAAATTAAGGGGGAAGTAAAAAAAAAAAAAAATAAGAACAATCTTGAAAGGCTTCCCACTGGCCTAATTTGGAAGAATTTGAGCATTAAAGTAATTATGACCACCACTGAATTATTAACCATTGAAAATAAGAAAAATTCATGAGCCCATAGCAATAATAGATGGATAAATACATGGGGAATGCAGAAGTGTATGAAGTTAAGGCATAATGTCAACTGATAAAGGTGGAAGGAGACGTGATATGGGAAAATAATCATTTTAAAACCATCACTGTAGAGATTAATATAGGGAAGAATTGTTAAGTGGACTCCATATTTCAATCAGATTTCGTCAGTTTTTCTCTCATGCTTTTTTTTTTTTTTTTTTTTTTTTTGTCCCAAGATCCTATTATACTTACTCTTGATGTCCTTGATGTCTCCTTAGGCTTCTCTGGATTTTAACAGTTTTTAAGACTTTTCTTGGTTTTGATGACCTTTGACAGCTTTAAAGAGTACTGACCAGGGCATTTGTAGAATTCCCCTCAATTTGGATTTGTCTGATGTTCTCATGGTTAGAATGGGGTTACGGGTTTTAGGAAAGAAGTCCACAGAGGTATCGTGCCATCTGCATCATATCATATCATAGCTACATGCTATCAATGTGCTTTGTCACTGACATTAGCCTTAATTACCTGGTTGAAGTAGCATTTCACAGGGGTTTACACTGTATAGTTATTTTAGTTATTTCCTGCTGCTCTGTTTCATATTGCACTCTTTGTTTTTTTTGTTTGTTTTGAGACAGTCTCACTCTGTCACCCAGGCTGGAGTGTAGTGGTGCAACCTGGGCTCACTGCAACCTCTACCTCCCAGGTTCAAGTGATTCTCCTGTCTCAGCCTCCTGAGTAGCTGGAATTACAGACATGTACCACCATGCCCAACTAATTTTTGTTATTTTTAGTAGAGATGGGGTTTTGCCACACTGCCTGGGCTGGTCTCGAACTCCTAACCTCAAATGATCCACCTGCCTTGGCCTCCCAAAGTGCTAGAATTACAGGCATGAGCCACAGTGCCCGGCCACATATTATACTCTTTGGAAGCAAGTCACTAAGCAGAGCCCACACTTAGTAAGTGGGGAGTAATGGTCCATTTATTTTGGGGGGAGTATCTACATAAATTATTTAGACTCCTTCTGTAAGGCAGATTTATCTCTTCTCCCCTCTATTAATTTATTTAGCTATTTATTTCAGTATGGACTCATATTTACTTCATACTTTAGGTTATAAACCAAAACTAAGTTATTTATTTGTTGTTCAAATTATTCTGACTTTGACTATTGAGAGCTCTTTCACTGAGCTCTTGTGTCCCTTTGACCTAACCCCATTATTCTATTCTTTGAACATTTATATACGTTCTGGCACTATAATATGCTCCAGGCTCATCTTGTGTAGTGTTTGCCTCAGCAACAGAATAAATCATTTCTCTAGGGAGTCCTGGGTTCCTTTTATTGGAGCATGGTAATAGAAACTAAGACCTGGGCATTGAGCATTCTCACTGCTGCTGGAGTATGTACATAAGTATGTAATGAGTAACGTTGCTTCTAGACACCCTGGCGAACAAAGCTGATAAATGTATGTATATATACTAATCCATGTATACACACCTATCTATTCTTTGTATTTCTATGTATCCATTTGCATCTACATTAAGCTAAATATGATTCAAGACTCCGACTCTAATCTAGTACCACATGAAATCATTCTAGCCTTCAGGGAGGGAATTTTGATAAAAAGCAGGATATTTGCATGGTATCATTACAGACTGCATAATAATTACAAAGGAAAAAAATAATATATAGACTAGCAATATCAGACAACATATTGACTGGCTGATAAAAATGTCACCATTGAAGGGCAGGTGGACATCCTGTGCCTCTGCAAGTGAAACTCTCAGACAGACATATCACTTACATAGTATAACAACCAGATGTATAACCTGAATCTAATCATAAGGAAACATCACACAAATCTAAATGAAGATTACTCTCTTAAAAAAAGGAGAGAACTACATTCTTCAGAAGTGGCAATGTCAAGAAAGACAAAGGTAGCCTGAAAAATTGTTTCAGATTTAAGCAGACTAAAGAAATATCTAATTCTAAACTTGATTCTCTACTAGAAGTCAAAAATATTGGCCGGGCATGGTGGCTCACGTCTGTAATCTCAGCACGTTGGGGGGTCAAGGCGGGCGGATCATGAGGTCAAGAGATTGAGGCCATCCTGGCCAACATGGTGAAACTCCATCTCTACTAAAAATACAAAAATTAGCTGGGTATGGTGGTGCACGCCGGTAGACCCAGTTACTCAGGAGGCTGAGGCAGGAGAATTACTTGAACCCAGGAGGTAGAGGTTGCAGTGAGACTCCATCTCAAAATAAATAAATAAATAAATAAATAAATAAATAAATAAATAAAATATATATATATATAGTGAGGGACATGATTTTGTCCATTGATGAAACTGAACTATGGATGGCAGATTAAAGTATTATCTCAAAGCAAATTTCATAAATTTGATTACTATTATAGTTATATAAGTTAAGATAACATTCTTATTCTTAGGAAATACACACTGAAATATTTAGGGGAAAAGGAGTATAATGGGTACAAATGGTTCAGAAGAAGTGATGAGTGTATTATATACACTTGTATGTATGTGTGGGTGTATTTATTAATAACATATACATTATGTATGTATAGAGAGAAACAATGTCAGAGAGCAAAAATGATAAATGAGGCTATGATTATATAGCCTCATTTATATATATTTATATATAATTTATATATCATTATATTAAATGATAATAAATAACATATTAATGGTAGGTAAATCCATTTTTAAAAAACATGCGATCTTTCTTTCATATGTAATAAATGTCATAAGTATGTAATGAGACTGAGCCAACATTAGTGAAAGATGGGCTTTAAAATGTTTTCCAGAAGCAGTTATTCTATCCTGTGATGTCCTTTGTGACCAAGAACTAAATGAAGGATATCTTTGGAAGAAGGTAAAGCTAAATGGACAATTTGGAAACTGACTTCTAATTATACTTTGATTAGTACCACTGGCAAATATGCATTCACAGGGTATAGACAAATACAAATTTGGCCTCTTCTTTAAAGGGTTTCCGTAGTTCAATCATTATGAACTCCAAATTGATACTCAGTAGAACAGCATATAGGTTCATATTTATAATTCAAACCATTGGCAATTAAAAGGATTACTATCGCTGGGCGCGGTGGCTCACGCCTGCAATCCCAGCACTCTGGGAGGCCGAGACGGGCGGATCAGAAGGTCAGAAGATCGAGACCATCCTGGCTAACACGGTGAAACCCCCGTCTCTACTAAAAAATACAAAAAACTAGCAGGGCGAGGTGGCGGGCGCCTGTAGTCCCAGCTACTCGGGAGGCTGAGGCAGGAGAATGGCGTAAATCCGGGAGGCGAAGCTTGCAGTGAGGGGAAATCCGGCCACTGCACTCCAGCCTGGGCAACAGAGTGAGAGCCCGTCTCAAAAAAAAAAAAAAAAAAAAAGGATTACTATCGGCCCGGCGCGGTGGCTCATGCCTGTAATCCCACCACTTTGGGAGGCCGAGGTGGGCGGATCACCTGAACTTGGGAGTTCAAGACCAGCCTGACCAACATGGAGAAACCCTGTCTCTACTAAAAATACAACATTAGCCCCGCATGGTGGCACAGGCCTGTAATTCCAGCTAGTTGGGAGGCTGAGGCAGGAGTATCGCTTGAACCAGGAGGTGGAAGTTGTGGCGAGCTGAGATCACGCCATTGCACTTCAGCCTGGGCAACAAGAGCGAAATTCCATCTCAAAAAAAAAAAAAAAAAAAAAGGGTTACTATCAGTAAATGCTAACTGAAACTACAGTAACAATTTACAAACAGTAATTTAATTTTCTACTAAAATTTACCAAAATATAATTCTGAGAACATTATTGTCATGTTTTATTATATGCTTATAAATATTATAAACCTACCAATCATATTAATATGATAAATACTAATTTAAATCTGTTCCTAATATGACAAAACTGTGTTATTCTAAAATCCATGAAGATGAGCTACTCCAAATGAGAACTTTTTCTAAATAACTGAAGGGCCAGTAACACTGTATTCCTTCTAAACCAAAATGGAATAGTGTGGTAGGCAGAATGATGCTCCTTCCCAAAGATGTCCACATTCTATTCCCTGGAATTCATGAATATCTTATTAATACCTTAAAAGGCAAAGAGGAATTACAGTTGCAAATGGAATTAAGGTTGCTAATCAGCTAACATTAAAACAGGGAGATTAACCTGGATTATCTGGGTGAGTCCAGTGTAATTACAAGAGTCCCTTAAAGTACAAGAGGGTGGCAGAAGATTAGGTCAGAGTGATGCAATATAAGCACTCAATCTGTCCTTATTGACTTTGTAAAAGAAAGGAAGGAAGCCACAAGCCAAGGACCATGGAAGACATCTAGAAGCTGGAAAAGGTAAGGAAACAAATTCTCCCCAGACGCTGGAGAAGAGAATGCAGTCCTGTCAACACCTTGATTTTACTTCTGTGAGACCTGCATAAAGCCACTACTTTTGTGGAAATTTGTTACAGCAGCAACAGAAAATTAATATATATTCTAATTTCTTTTCTCTTACAAAAAAGTGTAATATATATAATTTGATCTTAAAACTTCCTGTAGCAAATCATTATAGGAATCAATTCCTATACTGAACAACACGCTACCAATCCCTACCTCCAAGCATACACAGATTCCCACATCCATGCTTCAGAATATAATATAGTTTTCATGTAATCTTTTGACAACAGAGACGTTCTATTTATTATCTATTACTACCCTTCATCTACTGTGAATGGCTCTGCTCTCTCTACCCTCAGCATCACTGATCATCCCTAGTCTCTCCTTCAATTATTTTCTGTTATATTTGCTCACACAGTATCTCCTGAGTTTCTTGGCTCTAACAGAAAGACTCTCCTTAAATGCACGAGGCTATTCAATGCCTTTTCTCCTTGTCTATAAATCTACCAATCAGCATATATTCTGTGCACCTCAGCTCTCTCCATTGTTGCTGAGTATTCACTGGTTGTTTTCCAGGAATATTTCTTCCCCTATTTGCAATAAGCATTAAATTTTTCTTTAGAAGGATATACGTATATATATCTATATCTATATATACACACACACACACACATATATATATATATATATTTTTTTTTTAGCCTATCTGCAAAATTTAATGGGACAGCAGCAGAGATAATGATAGCATAGTTACACATATACTCTCATTGCTATGGGCAACTATGATAATGGCAATGTAAGTACATATTCATTTTCTCTCTACATAGGCAACCTCCCACACCCTGCCATGTATGTATGTTCTCAGCAAATGTTTAGAGGACAGAGGAGAAAGTAAGCTCTTAATCTCCTGGTGTGCAAATTACAGGAAGAAGAGAGAACTAAGCAAACAAACTTAAGTTCCATATAGTAACAGAATAAATAGTAAATATTTAATCCATAATATATTTTCTAAAAATTTATCTGCATTCAAGACATTAAAGGTCTTCAAATATTAAACTAGTAGAAACATTAGACTGAGTGTTATTTGATGACAAAATTATGTCTTACTCATTTTTCTCTGATGCCCACAATTAAGTTTGTTTTGAAATAATCTTTTTTTTTTCTTTAATAGGGGTCTTGCTCTGTTGCCCAGGCTAGAATGCAGTGGTATGATCATAGCTCACTGCAGCCTTGAACTCCTGGGCTCCAGCAATCCTCTTATCTCAGCCTCTCAAGTAGCTGGGACTACAGGCACACACTACCACGCCCAGCTAATTTTTTAAATATTTTGTAGAAACGGGGTCTCACTGTGTTGCCCAGACTGGGTTACCCAGGGCTCAAGTGATTACACCAACTCAGCCTTCAAAAGTGCTGGGACTACAGAAATAAGCCACCACACCTGGCTGAAAGAATCTTTTTTTTTAACCTTATGACAAATTTGTATATGGGCCTAGGTACACAGATGCTTGCAATCTAACAATAAGACTTAGTAGTATTAGCATCACATAATCACAAGGCTGAAATATTATAGTGTTAGATTCTCTTTAAAATATATGTTTTTATGCAAATCAATAAATGTAGTCCATCACATAAAAAGAACCAATGACAAAAACTACATGATTATCTCAATAGATGAAGAAAAGGCCTTCGATAAAATTCAAACATCCCTTCATGTTAAGAATTCTCAATAAACTAGGTATTGATGGAACATATCTCAAAATAATAAGAGCTATTCATGACAAACCCACAGCCAATATCATACTGAATGGACAAAAGTTGGAAGCATTCCCTTTGAAAACCAGCACAAAACAAGGATGCCCTCTCTCACCACTTCTATTCAACATAGTATTTCAAGTTCTGGCCAGGGCAATCAGGCAAGAGAAAGAAATAAAGGGTATTCAAATAGGAAGAGAGAAAGTCAAATTTGTTTGCAGATGACATGATTGTATATTTAGAAAACCCCATCATATCACCCCAAAAACTCCTTAAGCTGATAACCAACTTCAGCAAAGTCTCAGGATGCAAAATCAATGTGCAAAAACACAAGAATTCCTATACACCAATAACAAACAGAGATCCAAATCATGAGTGAACACCCATTCACAACTGCTACAAAGAGAATAAAATACCTAGGAATCCAACTTACAAGGGATGTGAAGGACCTCCCCAAGGAGAACTACAAACCACTGCTCAATGAAATAAAGGAGGACACAAACAAATGGAAGAATATTCCATGCTCATGGATAGGAAGAATCAATATCGTGAAAAAGGCCATACTGCCCAAGGTAGTTTATAGATTCAATGCCATCTCCATTAAGCTAACAATGACTTTCTTCACAGAATTGGAAAAAACTACTTCAAAGTTTATATGGATCCAAAAAAGAGCCTGCATTGCCAAGACAATCCTAAGCAAAAGAACAAAGCTGGAGGCATCATGCTACCTGACTTCAAACTATACTACAAGGCTACAGTAACCAAAACAGCATGGTACTGGTACCAAAACAGAGATATAGACCAATGGAACAGAACAGAGTCCTCAGAAATAACACTACACATCTACAACCATCTGATCTTTGACAAACCTGACAAAAACAAGAAATGGGGAAAGGATCCCCTATTTAATAAATGGTGCTGGGAAAACTGGCTAGCCATATGTAGAAAGCTGAAACTGGATCCCTTTCTTATACCTTATACAAAAATTAATTCAAGATGGATTAGAGACTTAAATGTTAGACCTAAAACCATAAAACTCTAGAAGAAAACCTAAGCAGTACCATTCAGGATATAGGCACGGGCAAGGACTTCATGTCTAAAACACCAAAAGCAATGGCAACAGAAGTCAAAATTGACAAATGGGATCTAATTAAATTAAAGAGCTTCTGCACAGCAAAAGAAACTACCATCAGAGTGAATGGGCAACCTAAAGAATGGGAGAAAATTTTTGCAATCTATCCATCTAACAAAGGGCTAATATCCAAAATCTACAAAGAACTTAAATTTACAAGACAAAACCACCCCATTGAAAAGTGGGCAAAGGATATGAACAGACACTTTTCAAAAGAAGATGTTTATGTGTCCAACAAACATATGAAAAGAAGTTCATCACTGATCACTAGAGAAATGCAAATCAAAACCACAATGAGATACCATCTCACGCAGTCAGAATGGTGATTATTAATAAGTCAGGAAACAATAGATGCTGGTGAGGCTGTGGAGAAAAAGGAATGTTTTTACATCGTTGGTGCGAATGTAAATTAGTTCAACGATTGTGGAAGACAGTATGGTGATTCCTCCAGGATCTAGAACTAGAAATACCATTTGACCCACCAATCCTATTACTGGATAAATCATTCTACTATAAAGACACATGCACACGTATGTTTACTGTGGCTATTTACAATAGCAAAGACATGGAACCAACCCAAATGCCTATCAATGACAGACTAGATGAAGAAAATGTGGTACATATACACCATAGAATATTATGCAGCCCCAAAAAAGAATGAGTTCACGTCCTTTGCAAGGACATGGATGAAACTGGAAGCCACCATCCTCAGCAAACTAACACAGGAACAGAAAACCCACACCATATGTTCTCACTCATAAGTGGGAACTGAACTATGAGAACACACGGACACAGGGAAGGGAACAACACACACTGGGGCCTGTTGGGCCATGGAGGGGAAGGGGAGGAAGAGCATGAGGACAAATACCTAATACATGTGGGGCTTAAAACCTAGATGATGGGTTGATGGGTGCCACAAACCATCATGGCACATGTAAACCTATGTAACAAACCTGCACATTCTGCACATGTATCCTAGAACTTAAAATAAAATAAAAAATGGAAAAAAAAATAAAATCTATGTTTTATATCGATCATATACAACATCGTAGAATAGATTTTGCACATATAATTAATATGCATTATATATAGAGATTTAATATGACAACTCTCCTAGCAATTTCAGCAGACAATTTCCATGGCAAAGTACAAGCTGCACACAATGGAATCCTGACTGACTTAACACATAAAACACTTAACAAAAATGTGGAAAAGCTATACCATCTAAGAGTTATTCTAAATTATTTTATAGTGTGAATACATTTATATGTATGTATATTTAAATTTACTGAATAAAGACACCAAATTAAGAAAATTAAAACCCTAAAAAGCTAACTACTATTCATATACTTTAATTTTGCTCATTCATTTCAAGTCTTTCTTCATTAATAGAAGTTTAACATATGTAAAATCATAGCATAAAGGCCAGGCACAGTGGCTCACACCTGTAATCCCAGCATTTTGGGAAGCCAAGATAAGAGGATCACTTGAACCCAATAGTTCAAGACCAGCCTGGGCAACACAGCAAGATCCCATCTCTACAAAAAAATAAAAAATGTAGTCAGGCATGGTGGTTCACACCTGTAGTTCTAGCAACTTGAGAGGCTGAAGCAGAAAGATTGCTTCAACCCTGGAGTTCGAGGTTACTGTAGCTTGTCACTGGGCTCCAGCCTGAGAGACAGAATAAGACCATGTCTCTAAAAAAAAGAAATAAAAGTTTAAAAATCATGGCATGGAAATAACTTTGTGCTTTTATCTTTCGAAATACTTTAAATATAACTAATTTTATAACTACATAAATCTACCATTTCAGTTCTCCTTTAAGAAATCTACAAAGAAAAACTCACATGACACTTTCATGGGCTCTGAAGATTAAACTACATCTGGATTGTATCTGAAAGAATCAAGGATATAAGATAATTCATGAATGAATAAAATAGGATTTAATAAAGTAAAATATAAAATAAAGATCAATTTCAAAATAACAACTTGGTTTAGGACTGTAGTAGATTTTCTTCTAATTATAGATTTCTAATTAAACTATTTAGGAAAAGCTGTACTTTAATTTTAATTTTAAAAGTTAAAAGAAGATCAAATAACTGACACTAACTTCACATTAAAATGTATTTCACTAATATAAATAGTAATAATGACCACCACAAAAATTTTAACTAAGTATTAATTGACCTTCATCTGTATATTTTGACTGTATTTAGTTATGTAAATACTCACAATCAAAATATACAGATACAACTTTTAAAAATACACAGAAAGTACTTCGGCACTTATGAAATAGAATGCCATCATCTTCCATATAAAAGCTGAAATCAAATGAGAAACTGAAATTTATGTCAGTTTATTTCTGAGAGCTTAATATATTTGGTAAACTCCTTCCTCTTTGGTAACACAGTGGTTTCAGTTTTGAATAAAGACTCATTATATGCCACAATATTTCCTAAGTATAAAATATGCAGCATTTTATTAACTCCATTTCCATCTTTTATGAACAGCATGGATATAACTACCAATCACTTTAAAACCAAATTTAAGTTTCAAGTATTTTTCATGTGATTTGTTACAAATTATTATGGAAATTTCCTGACTATATAACATTGTTTAGACTGTAATCATTTTCTTAAAATTTACCTAAAATGGTAACAAGTGCTACTTGGCCCTCCATGTATTTAAAAAACAAAAATAAAAAACATGAGCCAGAGATTCCCAGTTCTCTATATATTATTTGATCATGTCACAACATTTCAGAGTAGGATAACAAGATGCTTCTATGAAAATTAATGGGAAAGAGGAAAGCTTTGGGGCTTCTTGTGAAAACAAGAAAAAGTGTAAAGAAAAAGGTAGGTGATATAACAGATACTATTTAAGTTGTGGGAAGGCAAAACTTACTTAAGAAACTGTCATAGACAACTGCAGAAAGGGCATTAAAAAAAGGAGAATGGCATTGACAAGATATCAGTAAAGATTTGATGGCTTTAAAATAAACTGCCAACATCTTCACAAATTACGCTTTACTGCTTCTGAGCTCTAGCAAGGTTTCTATACAGATAGGGATAATAATAGAATATAAGTCATTATAGATTTGTTGAGAGGATTATGACAATTAAAGTGCTCAGCATAGTGGTTGGCACAGAATAAGAGTTCAATAAAGCGGTGTGTTATTCTTATCATCTCATTGCAAATGAGTTTTGAAAGACTTTCACATTACCTCTAGAAATATCATATTGTAAATTTGACCTTGCTGATAGAAATCTGTCAGAAAAAGAAGGGCCTCAAATTAATCACTCTAGAGGCATTTATTTAGCATGTACTATCTACCTAGGCATGTGGTGCTACCAAGTAAATAACTTGATATATGCCTTCCAATAACTTTTCACAGGGTAGGTTAACAAAGGGAGAGGAATACATGGATAATAAGAGGAAATAACAAAAACAATGATATATTAAAGTGTTTAAGATCAATGGTAACTGAAGCATCTGTTCAAAGAGAGTTCTTGCCTAGGCACTGTGGCTCACGCCTGTAATCCCAGCACTTTGGAAGGCTGAGGCAGGAGGACTGCTTGAGCCCAGGATTTCAAGACCAATCTAGTCAACACAGTGAGACATCGTCTCCACAATAAATAAATAAATAAATAAATAAATAATATTAAATTTAAAAAAAAAATCAAAGAGAGCTCTCTGTGTGGCACCCAACGACAGAGGTAAGAAAGCTAGCCTGGAAAGACTAAGACTTCAGATTGGGGTCCAATGGGAAACAAAGTTGATTAGGAAGGATTTTAAGGATTTTAAAGCACTATGGCATAATGACAGGGTGTTTTATTCTATTCCTCTAAGTAAAAACCTGCCAAGGGAACTAGAATATAAGCATGTATTTAATAAAATCATTTAATTATTAAACCACTGAAAATTTTCCCTTCTTTCTTTTATTCCTTCTTTCCATAAATATTTATTGAATCTCCACTGCCTAGCAGGCAGCATGTAAGTGGTGGTAATAAGAAAACATTAAGATGAGGACTATACCTGGTTTGAAGAGAAAATCTTTAGTGTAAATAATCCCAAAGAAAACTATCCAAGATTATTTTATCAGCACTGCACCTGCACTTTATTTGCTTTTAAGTAGGTAGACTGTTTTCTTATTACAACTTAAAGATTTTAGAGTTTCAAGATTGTATCAAATTAATACATTTATTACATTTTAGATATATATTCATATCAAAAGCATTCTAAAACTCCATCCTCAAAGCTCTACTAACTTAAACTAGTATTCTGGACCTGCACACGAGCATTCGGTTTTGAAATGCCCTACAATTTTATCAGATACCAGAAAACAACAACGAAAAATTAAACCTGGTTGAAAAAAGGGAAAGCTAGGAAAATTTAGAAGTAGATTTGGGTCAGAAGACTGTAACTAGCTTCTACCAGGCAAACCAAGATTTATAAAAGCATGTAACCTTGGGCGAGGTTCCCATGGCTCAGTTTATCAGCAAAATGGTGATAATACCTACCTCAAGGGGTTGTAGTAAAAATTTATGAGTTAATACAGGTAGAACACTTAAAACATTGTTTGCCACATAGTAATGTGTGCTATTCATATGTGCTATTATCATTGTAGATGCATCTTTCCAACATCTGGTTGGTGAAAAATATATACAGACAAATGTAAATAGCTCGAAAGAGGCTTCAGAAGTAACACAATAGAAGAACAAGCAGGTAATCGCAGGATTGTGTTAGTGACCTAAGCGTGTTTAAGAAACAAGAGGTAAAGCAGAGGTCACAATGTGTGTTTAACTTTAAATAAATATATGAAACAAGGAAAATTATATTCTAGATTTTAAAACATTTAAATAACTTTCTATTGCTTTACATTGTCCAAACAAAAGCTGTATTAATAATAAAGAGTATACTTCTGAATCTGGAGTTCCATCAATGATTTGTTCAGCTTGCATAAGTCACAACTGATTGGACACAGTCCCTGTGGGCTTGCCATTTCATCCACACTGGACGGTTCATTAGTCATAATTACTATAACTGTACAGCAGAGACTGCAGTTTTATCTCATCATACATCTTTGATCAAGCTGCTTCAATTCTGCTTCATCAGCATATGAAGTTACATTATTGGAGCTTTTTATTTTCCAATCGGTAATTAACATAGATTATGCTTTTTATCAAAACATGTATTTGGTCTTCACATTTAATAGTGAGGGCCCAGATCTGACCACCATTTGACCTCTGAAATTTCTACCACCTAAATACCATGAATCATAAACTGAAATCCAGAATACCACAGAGAAAATTAAACAAAGAACTGACCTGTGTTAAAAAGCATAAGATGATTGCACTTATCTAAATTGAGACTAACCATATTTGCTGCAGCTTCTCATTAAACATTAAATCGCACACCAGAAGAACACATCATACATATTTATTGTTTTGCACTGTCACTTTCAAAAGACTCATACCACAATTAGTGTTTCTCTCAAACTATAAGCTACATAAAGAAATTTCCCGTGAAGCTTGAAGACAAAGTAATGTAAAAGATGGTTCAAGAAGGTTAAAGAACAGATGGATAATAGATTTCACTGAACACTAAAGCATAACACACTCACTTCAGAAAAGAAAATGTTGCCAAAACATAGTTCAGATATAAAATACTGAATGAAATTGATGTGTCAGGAATTTTTTTTCCTTCCAAGTTCTTTTGGAGAACAATAGGGGACTAAAAGGCCTGTCTCACTATTTTTGCATCTCACTATTTTCATGTGTAAAGTGTCCCCACTGTAGGCTACATGAACAATCATAATCGACAGTTACATGCAGGCACTGAGGCTGCAAAAATCCCAGAGTAATTAGTGTTGTCTGAATGCAATGACATCTGTGTTCTCATGGTTCTCGAGACATGTCAGGCCAATAAGATGTATATGAAAAAATATGACAAGCATTGCAAATGCCCTTCTGAAAGGTCTTACACTTTAGGGGAAAGCTGAAGAAATAACACGTCATCTTCTTTTTGTAAGCAAAATATTTAAGATTAAAAGGTCTAGAAAGATCTTTTGACTCATTCATTCTCTTTTTGTAACTATAAAGCATTTGTTCAGAATACATCAATAGGGTATGAAAAAAATCTGTTGTAAGTTGGCTTCTTTTTAAAACTTTCTCAGCACATGTGATTGATTCTGTGCAGTGCAATATAGGTGCCCATTCCTGTAAGTGACAAAACAGACGGCCTATCTTATTAACATGCCTTGGTTTCTTTACCTTTTAATTAAAAAATATTACCTCTTAGTCCTGGACATAAAATAGTTCAAAATTTGTGGTTAAATGCCTTAGAATTATGTTTGTATTTTTCTAACAATACAGATTGTCAAATTGACTGTATTAAAGTCTTTGTTTTAAGATACCTAATGTTTTTGCTTACTGATGCCTATTGCTGAGCCCTCTCCCTCTATATGCTGTGGCAGTATGAGCATGCACTTGCTCCAAGAAAGACATTAGTCATCATTAACAGAAGCACTGACACCAAATCTAAGTGCCTCTCCACAATGACCAAGTGGCAATCATCTTTCTCTTACACTGTCACTGCTGATTAGGATTTTCCTTCATGAAAATTTAATTTGTACCCCTTTCTGCAGCTTTTTTTTTTTCATTCCTGAAAAAGCAACGTTTTCAGGAGAGATTACAGATAAAAGCAAAGAAGCTCTACCTATAATATAGCTAATGATATAGAGATTACAAGATTCTCAGGTAAATCTTTTCTCTAATCCAACAGAAAAACACAGATTAAATCAATGATTAATAAACAGAAGAAAAACAATGATTCTAAAAGGAATATTGCTTTATTGCTTTAAGAATCTATAAGCCTCAAAAGGTAACTAATTCAAGGAACCCAAATAAAACTTCTCTAAATATTAACATAATCCAAAAGCTTCTTTAAAACTAAGACAACACTTGGATAGTCGCCGTCTTTCACAAGGTTTCAAATTTTTATTCTCCATTTTGTAAACAAGACAGGGGCATTCACACAGACACATCACTGTAAACTGAAGAAAATACTTAAGCAGCCATACCTTTAGTATGCATTAACCTACTGGTTAGCTTTTTTTTTTTTTTTTTTTTTTAAGAAATTTTCAGTTGTACTGGACAAATGAAAATGATTCATGTGGCCAAGCAGGGTACTCTACAGCTAGATGATACTACAGACAAACTCTGGTTCTGTACAATATCACAATGTTAAACAAGATATCATAGCAATAAGTTATTTAAGGAAGTTTTTAAAAACATTTACTTTTCTGTTTTATTTCAATCTGTTTAAAGTTTTTTTTTTTTTTCTTTTTTTTTTTTAATGTAAGCATGTGATAGTTTGCAAGGGTCCTGGTACAACCCAAACTCCCACTTCTAGTTATAAATATTATCATCTCTTCGTATTACTTAGATATTATAACAAAATAGAGGTTGGTTTAAATTTACAGTATCTTGAAATTATTTTATATCCCTTTTCGAACATATGTACTTTTAGTCAAAACAGGTAACACTTTTGTGTTTACACGAGCATAAAATGTATCTTTTCAAAATGTAAATAACCACATGAAATCCTCTGAAAGCAAAATCAACATTATTTCTTTGTAAATCAGAAGCAAGTACAATTCATCAAACTTTAGTCATTAAATGATCCTTCTACTCCTGACTATTTTATTGTGAAAAATAATACAGAACAAATTTGAAGGTCAAATAGCAACTGCTTGGTGGCATTTACAAATGGTTCAAGTTTTTTTTCTTTTTTTTCTATTTAAAATTGGTCTGCAGTTAGAACACGTAGGAGGAGATTAGGAATTAAAATGGATTCTGGGAGGCAATGTCTAACTACTGAACTTTTATAACAGGAGTATCTTTGATTAAATAAGGAGCTATTCTAAAATAAAAGCAAAACTGTACCATAATAACCCAACTTAATTATCTTTGTAGAATACATTTATAAATGATTGGCTCATTCTATCTTTATTTGACAAACTAAATATGCCTCTTAAATTCTCAAACATTTAAAATCCTGATTCTCACAGTTGCACAGACTTATCCAAATCAAAACTTCAAAAACTTAACAATATAATGACTGACTCCATTGCTAGATCCAGTAAAAGTTCAAGTAAAGAAGTTTAGCTCTGTAACTTCCACCCCTCAACTAAACCTCCAAGTCACTTGTCAGTTAAAGGTTGGGCGATTTATTGACCGCCTCTGGATGCATACTGTCAGTGCTGAAGGAAATATGAGGGAGGGTTGTCGCTACTGTTCTGGAGCTCATTGATAATGACATACCTGCCTCTGTCACCCATTACCCATACTACAAACTACTTAGACCTAACTGAAAAATCAATAGCCTACTTGCACTGGTTCCTGTGGCTGCCTCCTTTGATTGTCAGCTCCTGTCTAGGGTCAGCACTTACATGAAAGGGGCTGTGACTGCCTGATGCTTTCAGGACAACCTAACGATATGAAACTAGCCAACAGAACAGTAAATTCTGTCTCCCTGCCCTCCTCATCAATTAGGCTTTGACTAGGCTTGCCTGTAGAAACCTGACCTTTTAAGTTTAGGTGAATATGGACTAGCTGAACACACCATTGCCCTCAGCACTGAGCCAGGAAATCTACTGACAGGTTAAACAAAACAGAAGGTTGTAACTGTCATAATTTGCATTGCACTTTCACGCCAACAAGGGTGTTATCAGTAGGGGCAAGCCCTGGAACACACAACTCCAGTACCCTTAAGCCACACTACTCATAAATTTTCAAGTGAAGTGAGATAAAACATAAATTCACAAATAGCAATGCATTTCTCATCTCTCAGTCTTTTAGGTTTGCACTTTGCAAACCCACAGAGTGCCCATCAACAACTCTTTTTGGTCACCTGGCACTCCCATTGCACTAATTAGGGACTTCCACTGACCATAACACAAAAGTAAAAATAACAATGCCTATTTAAAACCTATTTTAGAGAGCCTATACAATATAGTAGATAGACTGACTGGTATATATGTCAAAATGAGAACAATTAGATCTCAATATGTTATCTTTTCTTGCCTCAATTCACTCCCTCCAAAAGTATCCAGAAGCTTAGACAAATAATAAGTTATCACATAAGTGAAAGGAGGTGTTGAAATTATTTCCTACCATGCTACTCTGATATAGCATCTTTTACAGTTTGAGGGAAAACTAAGAACATCTGTAAAATAAAAGATGTTAACACTTTTATGCTTGTCAGATCTTCTGATGAAAACAAGTGAAAAGCATGAGAAAGGAGTATAAAACTTGCCTTTCTTTAGTGATTCATGTTTTGAAAATCACTTCCCTGCTTAGATCTATCTTTTAACACAGTATGAACTTGGTAATAGCACAGTTGCTTAGCACAATGTCATTTCTCTAAGGAGAAGACCAATAGTTTCTTTTATTTTTTTTAAGTTAATTGTGAATGGGAACTTACTTTGGCTTCAAGAACTAATATTTACACAACACCCAATCTTCATAAAAATGTCCAAAACACTGACAGTCCACTAAATATTTAAGGGAAAAAACCATACTGTTCATATAAACATATACTATTTTTCTATATACAGGAATATATACTGCATTTTGTTTTATAATTTTATGATTCAACTCCTATTAAGCAATAATTAGTATACTCAGAATTTTTTCCCAAGTTGCTACTTCATTGTCCCTCACAGTTGTCTCCAAACTATATTTTGTACATTTTTTCCATAAATCTAAAATATCCATAAGCTTATTCTTATCTGAGTTTAAAAACTTTCATATACCTATGTTAGAGCAGCATTGAAAGCCTAAACATCTGCAGAAAGATTTCTGATAGAAATAAACAAAGATGTCAACGACTTTAGTCATGTAATCGTGGAAAATTTTAGACTTTTTTATCCAGAAGAGATAGAAAGATTACCTAGTCCAACCCACTCATTTAACAATTGAGAAAATAATGGATAAAGATAGTGACTTGATCAAAGTCACCCAGGTAACCAACCCAGGACAAAAATTCTGGACTTTCTCTTTCCTAGATTGATGCTTTGCTATCTGATACGTTCACACTGTCTCCTTTTATCTATCCAGGTAAGCTAGATAGCAACCACCTTATATTTAAAATATATATCTATAGATTTGTGTCATTCATTTTTAATTTATAAAGTTTATAGAAAGTTTTGATTAGCAGAAAAGATTAGATTATTCATACAGCATTTAACCAAAAAGTTACCACGGAACAAATATGAGAAATAGAAGGCCCAATTAAGTATGGTTGGAATCCTTTACTGACCTAATATGATGATTAACTAAGCATCTGGTCATCTTTCTGCTCCTTTGTGTGTACACAGCTGATAGCAAAGTGAAAGGGTATGGATAGTGTCTGATCCCAGCAAATCATTTGAAAACAGTCATAGCTACAGGTCAAAGATTTTCTACTCAATCTGGCTGAACTTAAACCTACTAACCTCGATTTTAAACCTAATTACCTATATACCAAACCAGTCAGAAAATAAGAGAATGATTCTTTATGATCCAAAGATAATAAGGGAAGATAGGAAGGAAAAATTCAGGAAAGAGACTGGCAGAACCTTAATATCCATAGGCCAAGACAGTTATTTTATATTCTAGCTTTATATCAGATGGTTAACGGAAAAGTTTCCATTCCTTAGATCATTAAATATTATTTCATTTATATTACACAGATGTCTTCTATACATGGATTGCAATCAATGAAGCATTTTTTTGTTGTTGTTTAACCATTACAAGCAATCAGAGAAACCTCTCTGCACATCACTTTTACTCTAACTCATAACATTTAAAGGATGGGATAGGCTAGATTTTTAACATTTCCATTAAAAATAACACAAAGTCCATTAAGTATTCCCTGTAATCTTGGCAGATGATCAATGCCAAATTACCACTATTCATAATAATATAGAGTACTATAGAACCAATACATTTTTAAATAAAATGTTTAAAATGGCTAGTGTTCCTAAACTATAACAAAAACCTACCCATACGATACGCTTAACTAATAATTTTAAACACAGGCCCACAAAATGTCTTGTATGACCTGAAAGAAATAGCACATATTGCCAAATATTATATTCTGAACTAAGTACAGCTCAATACTAGCATAATCTACGTCTCTAATTTCACTCGTCTGTTTTGTTAACGTCTGGCACTGATCACGAGAGAAAGTAGAAAGGGAGTGGGGATGGCTTTAATATCCTAAGAAACATATTCTACACAATATGAGTCATTAATATTGTCTTCATAAACAAAAGATATCACACCTTCTTGAAACCGTAAGGTCAGCTTTCAATTTTCTTTAGCACTTAAATTCATTATCGTCTGATCCTGGTTTTTCTGTCTACCTTCTGGAAGTGATATTAAAGGCCAGCAAAATTATTTCTCCAGGTAGAAAAGTCACAAAGAAAAATCCACAAATTATACAATAATTTCTTAAAGTTAACAGTTGGCTCTACCAAATATACCCTTTCATGTGAAGATAATAGTGACTTATGAAAGCCAAAGTTATTTGGCAGGTAAAATTTAATATTTACCTAATAGTACACTAATAAGTTCAAACTGGTTTTTTTTTTTTTTTAAAAAAAAAAAAAAGAAGAAGAAAAAGAAAAAAAGGAGGAGAGGAGAGGAAAAGAAGGAAGGAACAAGGAAGAATAGGAAAAGAAAATTTTTAAAAATTTTGCTTTGACTTTTCAGAACTGCTTAACTATGTAAATAAAAGAATGTAGTTGTTACAACCCAAAAAAGTATACATTTAAAATGAGAAAAAGATATATGATTCCTTGGTAAGCTCAAAAGACATATACCAATATAAGTGAGAATATAGCAAGTTCAAAGAAACATTCTAAAAAACACTTGCTGAATTAATTTGGATGTTAACATTTCACATCCTAGCGCAATAATATAATGACATTTACTTCTTAGGCTAAAAGCTGCTTACTTCGATTTTCCTGTGCACAAGTTCCTTACTCTATCACTGTATATTTTTGGTGACATCAAATTATGTATAGTTTAATAAAGTACTCATTTATGCAGTTGCTATTCAACTTGGGGGAAAACCCCAATATATAGCATACTCTCAATTTTCTCATCCCACTATATAATACAAGCATTATATTTGTAAAGTCTAATAGGTAACAAACAACTCTAATCATATATATTATCTAAGGCAATCCAAACAAATTTAAAAGGACCACAAACAATACTCATCAAAAGTACATAAAAGAATTTTATTTTTCAGTACAGTTTGATAGGCTTACTATACAAAATTAAAGCTATTGCTTTTACCTGACATAAAACTATCTGAAGTTCAACCTGTTCAAATGAGAACAATATCCTTGGGTTACTAATCAAAGAGAGTAAAAAAAAATTTTTTTTGTTAAGGCTATTTGGTGAGGGAGGAAGAATAACTTGTTTCAACAGCATGCTTGACCATATAAAATTATTAATAAGCACTATGGTGGACTGTTCAAGGCAAACATTCAATTACTGGTTATTTTATATTGATTCCAGAATAATAATTACAAATAGCTTAGAAACAATCTCCTTAACACTTTGCAATTTTAGAAAACTAAATCCTTTGACAGAGAATAAAAGAGTATGTAGTTTTACTGTGACTTATAATGTGGATAGTATAATCTTGATGACTGTCATTACTGCATCTTACATATATTTAAATATAATTACTTCAATAACATGTCATCAACTAGAATATAGTAACCAATCATGCCTGGGTTATTTACTTTTTCTGTTTTTAGTGAAATAATTTTTAAATTCAGAGAACTTAATAGTGTTTTATTTCCTCATTTACAATTTGACCAAAAATAAAAATGAATGTTCAGTTTTAAAAAACAAGCATTTTTATAAGTATGTAGAATGATTAAGTATATAAGAATTAAAAATTTAACACCCACATAGATGTTTCAATGTTAGCACTTTGGGAGGCCGAGACGGGTGGATCACGAGGTCAGGAGATCGAGACCATCCTGGCTAACACGGTGAAACCCCTTCTCTACTTAAAAATACAAAAAAAACTAGCCGGGCGACGAGGCGGGCGCCTGTAGTCCCAGCTACTCGGGAGGCTGAGGCAGGAGAATGGCGTAAACCCGGGAGGCGGAGCTTGCAGTGAGCTGAGATCCGGCCACTGCACTCCAGCCTGGGTGGCAGAGCAAGACTCCGTCTCAAAAAAAAAAAAAAAAAAATAGAGGATAGACTGTATACCAGTAAACATGTAGTCCTTTGTTTTCCAAAAAGTATAAATCCTCCAGAGATACTTTCTTTTCTGAAGTCAATAATCTGATTATTTTTTGAAAGCTTCTAAAATGTTTCCCAGAAAACAAAATCATGTATTCTAACATTTGTTTACTCTTTAGTAAAGATTATTGAGATGCCATATATTTTTACAGATAATAAAATAATAGATACCTTTTAAGTCTCGCTAACATGATAAAGTAACAAATGCACTAAAGTTAACTCAGTAAATACATTTTTAAGTAAAGATCAGCAAAAAATAAAACAGTTTAAGAATTTTGTATTCTCTGAAAACATAAACAGGATTATAACTGTCATATTACAGAAGCACTGACTTCAGCCATTAGTTTGGTTTTGCTCCTGAGAAACACAACATGAACTACTGCATCATTTCGTTTCAAATCCATACATTCCCTGCAGCCGTTCAAGCTTCATCAGCAGTCCAGGAATGTATAAAAATGACAGGCAAAGGGCATTAGGTATTTTTACTTCCATACTGTTTTCCTATAAATGGAAGACAGGATTCTTTCTCAAAGCACTTAAGCTCAAGTTCAGTCAATGCTGAAGGAAAATATAACTGAATTCTCTATGCAAGAAAGTATCACAATTGGATTATGTACTACTTTTCAAGAAAATGTTGATAAATCTAATACTGTATTATTATCTTAGAATAAAACATTGTAGGGTTAGCAGTCAACTTAATTACCCATTATTCTTCAATTAGAAATATTTTCACTTTTTAAAGTATTCTGTCAACTCATCACCTTATTTTAGCACCAAAGTATTCAGTTTTGGTTCTACTTTTAATTATAAAAATTTCCTTAAAATATGCCAATTTTTTCTTGAAAATTCATTTGTATAAATAATTTTTTATTTCCAAGTTTCTGTACTCATAAAGGTTTCGGTGAAATAGGAAATTCCATTAATAATGAAAAGTTTATTTAACCACCATAAGTAAAAATAGGACGTAATGAGTAATCTGGTTATTTTACTGGACCTTAAACATTCACATTGCTATAAAACTAGTACATTAACAACCGGACTCAATTTTTTGAAGAAACTGGGAAATTTTCAGACTAAGGTTTTAAACATCCACATATTTTAGTTTATAGTAACTAAAAACATGCCCACTTCAGTACTACCACCTACATTCTTCATGTTCCTAATGTAATGATGCAAGAGGTAAAGCCTAGGGAAGTCTGAAGGTTATGGACTACCCGAAATCCAAAACAAAAAACTCAAATCACACCCTGAATGTCCTCCTTCCCTTTTTAGGAATGTGCTGAAGCCAGCTCAGCACCACAGCTCTGGGCAGAAGCATGCTGATGTTGGCACTGCCTAAGCCAAACAAACAAGATGTTTAACAGCCAAATAAAATGTCCTGCAGCCTCCCTAATGAATTTGTCAAGGACCATCAGATTTCGCACCCCCTCTTTTGCCTCATTAACTCAAGTATGATGAGACGGATTATAACAAGAGAATACAGATGAATCGGTCTGAAGACCTGAAGTGGCTTTTAGCCTCTAGAGTTTCTTTCTCTCACTTGGTCTCCTTTAATGGAATATAGTATCTCCTGCAGAAGGACCTGCCAGTTCATTTTAATACACCATCAAGGAGCTGCTGATGGACTTCTATACTAACATACATAAAAGCAGAGGTGACAGGGGCTCTCTCAATTACAGCCTCTTCGGATACCGTTTCCCCCTTCAATTATTCAACCAGAGGAAGAGAGGACCGCAAAGGCGCAGCTGAAGCTGCTCTTAGAGCAGAGGCAGCCAGAGTGAGTTGGGGTGGGGGAGGGGGGAGAAAGAGAGCCAGCAAGAGGGAGCATTATTTGCTGGAAGTGTTTAAGTTTATTGCTCGAATGATGTTTCTAATTAGTACCACGGCCATAAATTAAAGTCGCCTTTGTTTAACTGATTTATTATTTACTAGAGCATCTACCTAAGACAGGGTAAATTGGTAATGAATTGTTTCTAAATCAAAACATTTGTAACGTTTTATCATCCTTCGGCCTCTGTATGCAAAAGTAGAGAAGCGTGGGGGCAAGGATGAGAGAAAACTTAGCCGAGCTTGACAGAGCCGCGAGTGAAGGTGCAGCGGGGTGTCCGGCGAGCGGTGGAGCGAAGGTCCGCGCGGCCTGGGCCGCCCCACCCGAGAGGAGAGGGCGCGGGACATGCGGCGCGGCGGTGGAACCCTGCGGACCAACTCCGCCACCCCTGAGGCTGTTTGCAAACACTCACTCTCGAGAGCGTCGCGGGCCGGGCCATTCGCGAACCAGACGCAACGACGAAGCGACCACCTCGAGAGTGGGGCGGGAAAGCTCCGCACCCTCTATCCCCGCCAACCAGTCTCCGCCCAGTAACTGCCCTCGGAGAAGCAGCCACGGAGCCCCTCCCGGCCAGTCGCGCTCTCCCGGCAGCGCAGTGCCCTCCGGCCCAAGCAGTTCCCTGAGCGCCGGCATGGCCTCCCGGGTTAGAGCAGGGCTTCCACACGCGCGAACCCCGAGGGCGCGAGTTCCCCTCCATCCTTAGGCTGCGAGGCGTTCCCGGACGCACGCGGCCTCCCGGGAGAAGGCTGGAGGTCAAGCCGCCCAAGTCTCTGCCACTCCAGAGAAGTTAACTAAAGCTCTGGAGTCGCGCGGACTCTTACTTCTGACTGTTCTTCCTAATCACTGGAAGACAAACCCTAAGCAACAAATCCGAGATATATTTTTTTAAGCAAATATTCTTTAGAAAGGGACTTATGGCAACGAGAGAGGAAGGGTGACAAACTGCTTGTGGTCCGCACGAGGTATGTAAGAAAGAACCAAGAGACCCAATTGTCTGATACCAAGTAGATGGAAAGCAATTAACTACCCTATGCAATTCAATTCAGGTTCACCCGGCCAGACTTTAAGAGGGTAAGTCAAGCCTTCCCAAAGGGTTTTGAAAAAGCCGAACTACCAGGTTTCTAAAACGAAGTCTTCACCCAAATGGACTCATAGATTTTTATTTTTATCGCATAACCCAGGGCTGGAATACAACCTCCGAAATCAAACTAAAAATAATCACATCTACCTGACATACGTTAAAAAGATTCAGAATCCAGACATTTTAGGTTCATACATAAACCCTCAATATTAAGCAAATCAGAAACAATGTTCTAGCTTTGTTTTTTTCACCCAAAAGTATCGAAAGGGTACAGTGGGTACAATTTGTTTAGGATAATACATATACTAAAAGCACATGCATGTCTTTCATTGAAATGCCTAGGGAGGAGTGAAGCCATCTGTGTAATCAATAACAGGTTATAGATTTTTGTGGCAGTGAAGTCTTTTAAAAGCAAGGGTCAATTATGAAAATAAAATCATTTTACAAATGAAACTGTACCTATACCCCCTAAGAATACATTCACAGTTAGATTTACAACAGTAAAATTTTAAGAAAACTTTAGGTTTATATTTACTTCCCTTGTTTTTCATTAAGTTCGAAACAATTTTAGTAGCTTATTTTAAAAGTATATCCTACTAAGTTCTACGACATATAAATATGCACCATTTCTCACAACTTAGATATTTTCTTGCTTGTAACTAGTTAATTCTTGCAACGATAAAATAATGGTATTAAATATATGTGAATCTTAATTATGAAATAATTATCAAACAAGGTGCTTGGACTAGTTTTTGCCCTGCCCTGTTTTTCAACAGCATATCGAAATTACTAAAAAGAGATTTATGGTTATAAACCCTCACCTTATATCCACTCCAACCCCCACTGGTGCACATATACAGCGATTGCTCTGATTCTTGGCAACAATGGGAGGGGAGGGGAAGAGAAAGGAGGAAGACTTTAAAGGAGGAAAAAACCTGGAAAAATTAGGTCCTTTCCCAGATTCCCCTTTCTCCTCCCATTTGCCTTCAAGCCAAAGTAATTTTGTTACAGTTTGCACCTTCTCCTACCCTACACAATGTTGATAGATTCATTTAAAAAAAAAAAAAAAAAGTGAGCCTTTCTGAACCACTGCTACTCTCCCTCACGTTATTCCAGCCATCTCCAGGAGAGTCCCTTCTATATAAACTCTTTTTCTTCTTTGCTACTGATAAGAGAGGAGGATAAAGAGGAAGGGCTGTAAAACGTGTGCAAGTATTTGACTTCCATTATCTCCTCCTATTTTCTTACTTCTCTCTTTACCCTCTTTCTTTATCAAGTGCAGTGGTGGCTGCTACCGTTCGCCAAGCCTGCCTGTCTTCTCTCTCGGATTGGCTAAAGCACTGACAGCTCGGATAGCGATTGTAGGAACTGAAGCTCCACCCCCTCATGATGGCCCGGGGACCATTCATAAACTAAATAACTCCAGGAAACAGCGAGGGAGAGAGAGAAAGAAAGAGAGAGGGAGAGAGAGAGAAAGGAGAGAAGAGAGAGCGAGCACGAGGAAGGGGGGAGGGGGAGACAAGCAGGGGGAGTGCGGGGCGAGAAAGAGGTCAGAGGGGAAAGGAGGGGGAGAGACGACTCAGAAAGTGGAATCTGTACAAGCAACCTAGAGGAGGAGAAGGAAAACCCTGAATCGTTATAACTACACCCCAGATGCAACGCAAGCAACGACTTCGTCACACTAAAACGGATTTTGTGAGGGCCAAAAGTATAAATTACGAAGCAGAAATGATTATCAAACAACTTCCAGCGGTTTGCACCTAAAGAAATACAAGAAGAACCCACTACAAACAAACCAACCCAGTCCAAACAACGCTTCCAGTAGGAAAAGAGGAAAACTGCGACAACACGACCCCCTGAGAAGAGAGGAGGCCAACACGCTGAGACTGCGGGGCGTCAGTAAACCTCCAAGTGCACGGCGGACTGAGTTGTACTTCGCAGCTCTCTGGACATTAATTACCTCCTGCACCTTCCATTTCGGGGAGGGTGAGGAAGAAGGCACTCACCTACACTGAGAGAAGAAGTCCTACCAGCGTGGAAGAGAAGTTTAAGAATGAACCACTGAATGTTTCGCTTTTATTTTTAAATTTACTTTGGCACTTAAAAAACTTCATTTACAGATTTCTGGGCAATCTCGGCTGCAGACATCTAAGCCTAACCTTTTGGTATCCTGAGTTTTTTTCTTTCTCCTTCTCCTTCCTCACCCCCACCCCGCTTCTCTCGCACACGGTCTTTACATATCAAGAGAAAGCAAAACGGTCCCAGGAGGTACTTTTCTTTTTAGAAAATCACCTTTTCTCCCCTAATTTTTCTGCAGAAGAAAAAACGTTTCGAAAGAGGGAAAAGGAAAAAACAAGCCGGCTACAGTATCAGCCGGTCAGCCCAGGTGGAAAACAAGAGTGAAAGTGGGGCTTAACGGGGAGCGCACCGCCTCTTTCGAAAGCCGCTGGGCCACCACCAGTGCGTGAGCCTTGGATCCCTCAACGTATTGCGAGACGCCGGTGTATAGCCCGGACCTGTGCCCCAACATGATCGCCGCTCAGGCCAAGCTGGTTTACCAGCTCAATAAATACTACACTGAGCGCTGCCAGGCGCGCAAGGCGGCCATCGCCAAAACCATTCGAGAGGTCTGTAAGGTGGTCTCGGACGTGCTCAAGGAAGTGGAGGTGCAGGAGCCTCGCTTCATCAGCTCCTTGAGCGAGATCGATGCCCGCTACGAGGGGCTTGAGGTCATTTCGCCCACCGAATTTGAGGTGGTGCTCTACCTAAACCAGATGGGCGTCTTCAACTTCGTGGACGACGGCTCGCTTCCCGGCTGCGCGGTGCTCAAACTGAGCGATGGGCGGAAGCGCAGCATGTCTCTCTGGGTCGAGTTCATCACAGCGTCAGGCTATCTCTCAGCGCGTAAGATCCGCTCGCGTTTCCAGACGCTGGTGGCCCAGGCGGTGGACAAGTGCAGCTATCGGGATGTGGTCAAGATGATCGCGGACACCAGCGAGGTCAAGTTGCGCATCAGAGAGCGCTATGTGGTGCAAATCACTCCGGCGTTCAAGTGCACCGGGATCTGGCCTCGAAGCGCGGCACAGTGGCCTATGCCCCACATCCCCTGGCCCGGGCCCAATAGGGTGGCCGAGGTCAAGGCCGAAGGGTTCAACTTGCTGTCGAAGGAGTGCTACTCGCTGACCGGCAAGCAGAGCTCGGCAGAGAGCGACGCCTGGGTGCTACAGTTCGGGGAGGCGGAGAACCGCCTGCTGATGGGAGGCTGCCGAAACAAGTGCCTCTCAGTGCTGAAGACTCTGCGGGACCGCCACCTGGAGCTACCCGGCCAGCCGCTCAATAACTACCACATGAAGACGCTGCTGCTGTACGAGTGCGAGAAACACCCGCGAGAAACGGACTGGGACGAGTCGTGCCTGGGCGACCGGCTCAACGGCATCCTGCTGCAGCTCATCTCCTGCCTGCAGTGCCGCCGCTGCCCTCACTACTTTCTGCCCAACCTCGACCTCTTTCAGGGCAAGCCCCATTCGGCCCTGGAGAGCGCTGCCAAGCAGACCTGGAGGTTGGCCAGGGAAATTCTCACCAATCCCAAAAGCCTGGACAAACTATAGGGTGCTGGGGACTGCTTGAAAAGCGACACAAACGGGAGTGCTCTCTCAGACGCACAACACACAACTCAGCGATAAACAGCAGAAACTCTGGACACAAACTTTTATGTAAGTCACCTGAAATAGGAATCAGGCAGAAGACCTTCGTTAATTAAGAAGCAAACAAAAAGAGAGCAACCCAACCAAAACAAATCACATTCTTGCACAAAAGTGATCGTTTTCTTCCAACCAATGTGAATTTAAAAGGTCACACAAAAGAAGCAATCGGGCTGTGCCACCACAAAATGAAACCCAAGGTACATTTTCAAATCAATGTATAGTAGTTTCCCCCTTTTCCTTCTTTCCTCCTATCCTTTTTCTCTTCACCCCATCCCCCCTCTCATTTCGTTTTGCTTTTGGTTGCCTGAATGTTGTCACCAAGTGAAAAAATTATTTAACTATATGTAAAATTTCTCTTTTAAAAAAAGTTTTACTGATGTTAAACGTATCTCAGTGCCAATGTCAGACTGTGCCCCTCCCTCTCCTGCACCTCTACCCTCACCCTGAGCTGTCTTCTTGAAAACAGTAATAAAAACATTACTTTACATTGTAATTGACTGTGGATTGTTCTTAAATAAAGGCAGGTGAGATAACAGTTTATAATTTGCAATGTAAAGATGTGACTTGAGGAATCAAATGCAAGAAGCTTCCATTTGAACTGATTTGCAAAATTTAAAATACAGCACATTTTGTAGAACTGACTATAAGTTCACACCCAAATCCTTAGAAAATAGAAAACATTAACTTTACTCAACTGTAATATATATTTGTTTTGTAGTTAGGATTAAAGGTAACATCTACTTCACGCTTGGGGAAAAAAGTATAAAATAAAAGATTTGATCCTATTAAAGCAGAAAAAACTTTTTCACATTAAAAATTAAGAGAGGTACTTTCTTATGCCATAATTTCAAAAAATCCAGTCTGACTCCGATATACAAAGGAAATATGTATGGATTTTTCTGAATAGTTAACAAAGTCAGTTGATACTTTTCCTTCAACCATTTGTCCTCTTCAAGCTTTGAGTAATAAAAATTTCACAATTAAATAAACCACAACAAAAAAGAATAAAATGGTTATAGCAATAATCCTCTCCCCCAGCATATGGTGATATGAACCATTCAGATTTATAAATTACTTCCATTTTAAAATGGCTTAGTTATAAATTCCATAATTATGATTATTTTAATCAAATTTCAAGAATTATTCTGAAACTGCTTATATGCAATTCAAATAAAAAAGGTTTTCATACCATTTTTATAACCAAAGAAAAATTATTATTCCAGGAATTTACAAATAGGAAAAGTACCTTCCTCCTCTCTCTGTTTTTCTAAGGTAACAAACTAATATACTCATTTCAATGTTTCAGCTTTAACAAAGGTTTCTTTTTAATGCAAGGGAATAACTGATTAGAAAATAAAATAATTAGTCAAACAGAAAGTATCCCAAAGGAATTGGTTTGTCTTACGTTGAAGGTAACTATATACTCCATTCGCTATGCTAATGATGAGACAAGGTACAGAATATATGTCAGATGTTACCCTTTAATATCGAACATTTATTCTCCGTATTAGCCCAGTTTTCAATTTATTGAGAAAATGCACAAATGAGAGGTGTAAAGAAAAATGTTTTTAAAGCAAATTTTAAAGATCAGAGGAAGAAGTTTGAGAGGGGGAAGGGTTGTATGGAGGGATGAGCAGCAGCATAGCAGAATAGATGAAAACAAGAAAGCCATTCAGGGATCTGAAGCCTAGTTCATTTGACAAACAGGCTTAAGTTGTAAGATTCCTTGGTAAAAATAGTCCTATGTTAAAATATAAACTTTGATCTTATCAGTTCTGAAATCATCTCCACTCTTTCAACTCAACCTGTATTATATCTTCTTGTATTCCTCACAGTAATATTAAATGGCTCAAACACACAAATTCCTTTAAATTATAAAAACCAATTTATTCTCTGGGGAAAATGTTCTGAATTTTAAAAACATTTTCAAACAAACAGTAGGTGCTTACATTTGCACAAAATGATTTAAAGGAATAGTGTTTAGTTTCAAAGATAAAAATATCTATAAGTGACCATTTTTTTCACTCACAAAAGTATTTACAGCAGTAGACATACATGTCCCTCCAACTATTCCAGAAAAAAAGGTTTTTAAGTCTTGACAAGAAGAAACAAAAATATCCAATTTAGCATATTTTATTCTTCCTTATTTAATTTAATGCAGTTATCAGTCAAAAAGGAAAAACACTGCAGCAACATAAATGTCCTCATTTACAGAACACCTTAAAGCATTAACATCTATACAAAATTAAAACTTCTCCCAGTAGGTGACTGAAAACAATTTTTTAATATAAATTGGCAGGAGTTTTAATTTCTGGACTATAAGGAAGGTTGCAGTGATACAAGCCCATTTCTTGATTGGGCCAAAAGATCTCCATATTTCACGAGCAACAAGAAAAAATAATTTAATGATGCTGTACAGAATCAGATCAGAGAGAGACAAAACTTGTAACTTCTCTAAAAGGAGCAAATAACTTCAAAGAACCTAATCTCACAGATTGGCAGAGATGCTAATTTTCAGAACAAGTCATTAGACACCTTTAAATTAAATCAAATTTTAGGCTTTGATCTATATGTGTCTAAAAGCATGATAGAATATCTTGAATTAAATCCCAGTCTTTCTTAAATTCAGAAGTTACCAGAAATCAGAGAGTTTAATTTTGGTAACCTTCCTTTCCTAAAGAAACTAATGCATTTTCAGACATTTCAGTCATGGGACAAAGTCGAAAAAAATTTTTAATGGATAGAATTTCAGAATTAGCAAGTTTTCTCTACATTGGATTAGTTAACTTATCAAGCTCAAAACAATCAGTTCCATACAATCTACCAAGTCCTGTCTTAATAAAGGCAGCAATAGTGAGACAAAGTACTGGAAATAGCATAAGATATGATTTGTTTGTACAGTTTTAAATAAAAGTATAATATTTTCATCAAGAGCTACTTTGAAATACTTCTAAATCATTCAGATTTAATAATTCACATGATTACAAAATCAAAGAACCTTCTACCAATAAACTCAAAATATGTGTAGGTATGTACATGTACATACACACATGCTATCAGCCTGCAAAATAAATTATTCCACTTTTTAAGCCACCTTTTTCTATAGGTTGCTTATTTTGCTCATTTTTAAAAGAAACTGTTTCCTCTCAGAGCAAATTATACCATTCTTTTTCTTGAAATAAACCTAATTTTGGTTTTTATGACTGTGCTACAAATGTTTCTTAGTAAAAACAAAGTTGCCAGAGTCTGAAAAGTAATGAGAAATACATTTTAAAGGGGAAATTACATTTTCATTTAAGAATAGAAAATTATGCAGTGCCTTGTAAAATCTACTATAGGTAATGGGAAACAGAGGTATCTCATACACACAAAACATGCTTGCATGCACGACAGAGTAGTAAGTCATGGGGACAAAGCAAGGAGAGTGATATATTGACATCATATCCAGGAAACATAAAGGCTAAACAAAATAATTCCACTCTCAATCTCACTGAATTTTGTATCTTAATTCACCCTTGACCCTTTGAGGCAAAATATATTTATAGACAATGTTCCCTGAGGTTCCTTCCCCTCTTCACAAAGAGCTAATGATAAATGCCATTAAGTAGAATTTGTTTTTGAATCTAAATGAACTTCAATAATCTTACTAACTGGTAGAGAATCATAAACTAAAGAAGATAATGACATTGCATATAAGCCAAGGCAATTTAGAAGAAATTCAAACTAAGCCTGTCAGATTTACCAATCCCAATCCTATCCAACAGCACCCACCATCCCATCATAAGAAAAAATGAAACCCCCTCATCTTCTCACCTTGGAGTCGATTTTTTTGAAGTTAGGATCCTCTTCATCCACCTCAAAATAGAGTTCGGAGGAGGTGACAGAAAGAGTGCCCTTTACTACAACCGAGGGGGCCACAAGCTGAGCTGGTGTGCTCAGACTAACAGGACCTGCCAAAAGGAAAAGACAAGCCACACAAGTTGGAATGACATTTTTCAAAAAATCAAATTTGACGAGAAATTGTATTTAATCTTTTCATTCTCACTTCTAGTACTGAACTGCCTGCCAACTACTTCTACAGTTAAATATTCTGTCCACCCCAAATCTTCCTCTGAAAATGCAAAGTCAGGATTCTCATACTAGAAGATCTATAAAAGGAGGTTAATGATAACAGTAAACTAGGATGCAATTATTTTACAGGGAGTCCGCAAAGCTTTGGTCTAATCTCTAGGTAAGAAGTGGCTCTGCCTAAATAAGTCCATCCACATTCCATTTAGAAAACAGGCCTCAGGCTATCTAACAACACGAACAACAACCAGGAGCAAAGAAGCCTCAATAGGCTTCCAAGGCCAGGAGTTAGCTTACAGTATGGTAGGGGCACAACTACAAAAGGATCACTAGCTTATTAATGAAGTGGGAAATGTTAAACCATATTTTCTGATAGAGATTTTATGCCAGCTTGACACAAAACCTCTTCCATAACAACTTTACTCCATCAATGACTGGTAAAAATACTTCTTTTCTAAGCCTTCCTTTCCACTGTTAAGTATTGTTCAATGCTTCCAAATCTAATATTAGTGTAGTTCAGGGACTCTGGGAGTAAACAGCTGGAGGGTGGGTTTCCAAGTGAATGAATTTTTATTGGAATAATCAAATCTCCACAGGGCTTATCAAAGAGACAAATCAGACTGCTACTGAAAACAATAGATTCACTACAGATATAACAGCATAATGCATATTAGAGCTAAATATAAAATATGAACTAAAAATGATATATATATACACACACACACATAGAGAGAGAGAGAGATCAATGTAGAAAGAATTTAAAATTCCATTGTCAATTCCTCATGGTATAAATCCTATAGGGGAAGAAAACAGCGTAAGAGAAGATTGGCACTTATAGTTCTGAATTAACATAGTGCCTATAAACAAGGTGCACCTATTCAGGTAATCAATGGGTGAATAAGTGTTTCAAAATTCAGATGAATTGACATTTCCATCGATTGTTAGACGGGTGATAGTGCTTAATCTCACATCAATCTTAATGTGTGCCAGTAGGACAATAGAAGGGATGCTCTGCGGAGATCAGAGCAGGTTTTGCCCTCTATTCCCAATGTACAAATACATTGTGTTTGCAGATGGGCAGCAGATAGCTGCAGAACAGCCATGATTTCCCAAAGCTCATCCTTATAAATGGATGAAATAAGAAGCTATGTGTTCTTTTGCTGTCTCCTTTTGCCCTCTGTACATTAGCATGTAATACTGAGAAGAAATAACATTTTTTCAATCACTCTCAGACATTCAATTATAGGGTAAGCAGACAGCTGCAGGAGCTAGGGCAGCCTAGGTCCTACAGAAGACCCCTGACAATTTCCACTTCATTTCTAACCCACACCACTTTATTAGTGTGGATTACTTCTTAATCCTATTGCCATTGTCAAGATTATATAATTAAACTCCCCTTTCACCTCTATTACTGTATGAATATATTACCAGCAGCAAGAATAGAAGCAAAATAAAGGAAGAAATGGGTAAATGGATGTGAAGGAAAAGACTACAGAATAGCAGTATCTACCTTACTCTGCACTCGCACCAATTAATTTTATTTTACTTTATAGAGAGGTTTACAGTTATCAGAGAAGATACCATCTTCTCTTTTTGCTTTTCATTACAAAGTGGCATAGTAGCACAAGTTGCAGATATGTCACCAAATGCAAGATTTTTAATGCCTTTTCTCTTAAAATTATCAAAATGGAAAACTATGTAATTTTCACCTATTGAAATTATAGAACCTTTCAGACTTTCTTCCTTGAGGGACACAGCCACAGGTATTAAAGTAAAAAAGCCATTTAATGAATGACTAAAATTTCTGGCTAAACAAGATAATTTTTCCCATAAGGGATGTAAAACTGAGAATCTGCAGAGTGCAAATCAAAATTCCTACATCAGGCAAAATATGTGAATGTTGTGAAAAGCCATGGCATTCTCAGAATTGATTTGAGAGAGTTACATGCATATACAGCATGTTCACTAAGACCTGTATATCAAAGCAAATAGCTTCTCTCCCTCCAAGATTTATTTACCCCCAAAAAACAAAACAAAACAAAACAAAACAAAACAAAACAAACCTGGCAGAATTTTACCTATAGTGCTAATTTACAGAGATTTGGTAACTCCTACGGGATAGGTGAAGCAATTTTGTTCTTTTGTTGCTGCTTTTAAACTTTTTTCTTTTTCAGTGAAAATTATTCATAAAAGAAAAAAATGAGGAGAGTAAGAAGACTGAACAGAATAGAAAAATAAAAGAGAAACTATAGAAGATAAGGGGGGTAGTGTTTGAAATAACCAATTAATGCAATTGTGGGTATAAGCTTGGTAGTGCTAGTGGTCACAGCTGAAAAAGTAAGTAATTAGATGCTTATTGTCCCAGAGGTAGCTGAAATATCTGCACAACCACCGAATTTACCAGCAAGATTCTCTAAATCTTTCTCATCCACGGATGACAGAGTATCATCATCGCCTTCCAGGAGGATCTCGTTTTCTGAGTTCTGATTTCCTAAAGCCTGACTCTTGATGGACTGTTTTCCTTTAGCAAGGATATCTTCATCTGTGGCTGAAATGAGAAGGAAACAAAGCTGTCCATCAGTTCTGGGAAGAGCACTTTGGCAGAGGGGTAGGGGCTTAGGTAAGGGTAGGTGGCCAAAGATGGTCAATCTTTTATACACAGAGTCAGCCACAGTGGAGAAAGTGATTGGGATGGCACACATGCTTGATCTGACAAACTTGATCCCCCAACCTAGTCTAATGTTACCCTAAACAAGCACCCTAATCCCATTAAATCTGACCCCAGCACTGCTCACCAAACCATTTATTTACTTATAGTTAGGGCAGGAGTGGGTTCAAAAGCAGTACTTTTTTTTTGAAAATTCATTAATAGGAACAATCAAAACCCAGTTTTGGAAACAATATTTAACACCAAAAAATAAGGACTGATTCATTCCCCCAAATAATGTTATACTGACAAACATTTTGGAATGTTTGAGGAGTGGCTGTGGAGGAGAATCCAGAATTTAAAAGGGTTAAAACTAAGAGACATTCACAAGCCAGTGAGGATTTAGGCCCAGATACTGAAGCCATATCTGACACTAGTAAGACTACAGCAGCTTCTCAAAGCTGCAATCCCTTCTTTATCCACCCTCCCTCCTTCCTTCCTTCACATTACCCTCATCCACATGTTCACACATACACTCACTCCTCCGCCCTTTCGCCCCTTATACAAATATCCAGGAGCAAGGCGGTGTGGAAACTAAGTGAAAGCTCAAACACTACCTCCTCTGCATGTTTAAACTAAAGGGCTAAGGCACCCCAGGGGCAAACATAACAGAGAGCCCGGGATGAGAGGCATGTGGGCAAGGGGCCTCATGCGGCCTGAACTGGAGCAGCCTGTGGAGAGCAGCAGTACCAGACTCAGGCACTATGACAAGGCAGCAACTGCAGGCAGACGGAGGAAAAGAGAACACCACATCTAGAGAGAGAAGAAGCAGCCCTGAGGAGCACCTACACTCAACAATGGGATCCGAAAGGAGAGCAGAGACACAACTGAAAGTGGAAAAACCCTGAAATTCAAAATTCTGATTCAAACCCCACATCCTTCCAGGGCACCTCCTGTTGTTTTGAGCAGCTTTCTCTTAAGACAAGCAGGAAGGCAGATGCTAACTTTTGAACTGTGATTTGTAAAACTTCATATGTGTATCTTTTCCTAATCTTGTTTTTTTGAATAGTGTCATATAAGGGAAAGTTAAGAATCTTCAGCTGACCCTCCTGGCTTCCAGCTAGATAAATCCCAGAGGTAAAGCACCTGATCTACCCAGGCTGCAGCTTTTGATATGAAAATTGGATGGCTAGGGTTTTTGGGGTTTTTTTTTTTTGTTTTTTTGTTTGTTTGTTTGTTTTTGTTTTTGTTTTTCCTCCACTGCAGCTTCTACCTAGGCATAAGGCCCAAACCCCAAAAAGAATAAAGCAGTCAATTTGCAGTAACATGATATATATATATATATATATATATAATTTATTCCAAATAAACTGCACATGTGTTGCCTGATTTGGCAGATCAAAGGTTCTTAGGGTTTGATAAGTACATTTACAGATAAAGTTAAAGGTAAAAGTTTTTTTCTCATATTTATTGTGAATTCACCATGTATACCATTTAAATACAATACTTATAGTGCTACTTAAACATAGGAGTTTTCTATTTAATAAGAAGTCATGGGAAGGAGCTTTCTATATTTACCTTTAAATACACTCTATGGGTAAATAAAATCTTTCATACCCACAGGCTGCATTGTAAGCTACACACATATGATGAGCTGGACATATGTTTGAAAAGATTACTTTAATGTATCTAATTAAAGTGGCTATATTTATTTTTTATTTAATTTTTTCAAGACAGGATCCTGCTCTATCACCCAGGCTGGAGTGCAAAAGCACAGTAACAGCTTACTGCAGCCTCTACCTCCTAGGCTCAAGCAATCCTCCCAGCTTAGCCTCCCAAGTGGCTGGGACCACAGGTGCTTGCCACCATGCCCAGCTAATTTTTTAATTTAACTTTTTGTAGAGATGAGGTCTTCCCATGTTGCCCAGGCTGATCTTGAACTACTGGGCTCAAGCAATCCTACCACCTCAGCCTCTCAAAGTTGCTGGGATTACAGACGTGAGTCATCTCACCTGGCCTATTTTTTTTAAATGCTAAAAAGAAATATACTTAAAATTAACCAATAATTTTTAGAAAAACAGAACTATGTTCTAAAATCACTTACATTTCAAGTATTTATACTTTCTTACTCTAAAATCAGAAACACTGCCCTGAGGCTAAGCAAGATCTTTTGCAATTTGCTATCAACTTTATTAAAAATATATTGGCCACTGAGAAATGCAAATGAAGCACCATCTTCTAAATGTTTTTATAAAGTAAATTATAATAAATTATTATTTGCCGGTTAGATTTTAGTGCAGAAACAGTATACCACATTCTTTTTATTTCTTGGATTTATAATTCCTTCTTCAAAGCAGAAATATTAATAATAAGGCTAATATTACATACCATTTTGCATGAGCCAGGGAGGGTTAAAAATACATAGTTAGCTCATTTAATTCTCATAAACCTTCTGCTTATTTCTAATTTTAAGATAAGAAAGCAGGCTCAGAGAGGTTATGTAATTTGCCTAAGTTAACATGGCTTTTGACAATTAGAGTCAGGATTTAAAAACAGGCAGCACGGTGCCAGAATCTGGGCTCTTAACCACTATGCCATATTAGCTCTTAGATGAAAGAAAAAGAAAGAAAACAAAACAACCACAGTTCAAATATGAATGTGCATATAAATTTGTTTACTAATTCTTATGTTTCTCATAGTGAATTTTAAAAGGTTAAATCAGAATAATAATCAAGAACAAAAAATATTCATTTCCAAATCTAAAATTGATCAACATGCCAAACACATCAGAAACAACTAAACACCCTGCTCATTACTTCCTCTGATTATTGCCATACATGTCCTAAAGTACACCAAGCTTATGTGAAGGAAGAAGAAACCTCTTTAATCTGCAAACATTTACAAAAAAATGAGAGTCCCCAGTGGCAATATGTAATGGTTTAAAATAGCTCAAAAAATAAATTCACATTCATTTAAATGACCACGAGAAATATAATTATCCCTTCCAATTGCAATTAAAAATTTTTTAAATATGTTCTAATCATGCTGCCTATATTAAAACACAGTAAGGCAGCTTCTGAATTAAAGTTTCATTAAAACTTTTACATACTATAGGTGTACTGTATGCATACACACACCCACTTTAATTTATTTATTTACTTATTTTTACAAGCTCAGATTCTGGAATTGTTCAAGCTCCACTGAAAAACCTCTTGTCATGGAAAATATGCAGCTTACTGATATTTAGAATGGTTTTCCTGTAATTAACTCCCCCTTGAGGATTTTAAGTTAGCAGCAGTAAAATTACCAACAGTACTCTAATATGCAACACATGCGCTGGTGTTCAATTCTCAGTGGTCTAATAGCTTTCTGCTAAAGAACTTTAAAAAAAAATTAGAACAAAACTTTTCCAAGCATAAAATAAAGGATTATTATCATGTTTATATGTGCTGGGGAGAAGTATATTTTTAACTTTCATTTGCCTTATTCTCAACCAACCATTATAAACAAGTATTTTGATATCTTCTGTGAGTATATTCTACACTAGTCTAAAAGTTAATTGGATGAAGTCAGAATATACTTTGGGTTCCATTTTAAAGCTCAATTCAGATATTTCTGGCTAATAAAATTGTTACTAACGTGATCGCTATTTAAATTTTTCATATCATTATTAAGAAATGCCTTTTATTCTGGTTTAATTTCACCTTTTATTCTAGTTTAATATTTATCCTAACTTAATACTTAAACTGCAATTGTTACATAAAATTGGAGAAATCTGTCAGAAATGCTATCTTTAAAAATGATTTGATTCACTGAGGCTAAGAACAATGAAAGGCCTAAGAGAGAGAGGCTGGTCCTCAAAATGTAAAATTCAAGTTCTTCAGAGCTAACTCTGGACATGAGTTGATTTATCTATCCAATACAAAACAAGTAAGTAGAATTAAAATATAAAAAGAGCAAAAACACACAAAACTGTTCCACCTTTGATAAAAATCCTTTTTAACATCTACTGAGCAAGTGAACTGGAATCATCAATAGTCTATATTAAAGTAAAAGAAGTTTATACTTTACGAATTAGCCATTTTTTAAAAAGACTACTATTGGAATAACAGAGTGTCTTCGAACATACATAAAATAAAAATGGGTATCTACTTAGTGTGATGTGAAGCACACACCATAACAATATTCTGAACAGGACACATAAAGAATATCTTATAATCAACTATTGTTCTAAACTAATTGATTCCCCTCTATAGTTTATGCCATGTCCATAGCATTCCAACTCAAGTAAATTGGCTCCAGAAAAATTAATGAAACTACAAAGGATAATTAGGAGAATAAGCCAGGTGCATCTTGTAATAATCATGGGTTAACCAAAATTTTAGATGGAGAAGCTAGTATATGTTGATCCTAAAAAGGAAGCAACAGCATCTGGCATTATTGAAATTATGAGACAATGGCGTGATTTAAGATCTTTACATGATCTGTCATCCCTAGAAAACCAAATGAGTTACTTGTATCATTCCATATGCTTACAAGATACTTTTAAAATGATGTTAAATTCTCCTTATATATTTCTATTACAAAGCACATTCTCTACAAAATAAAAATGTCTTGAATGCAATAGGATTCTCTGCTAAACTGTTCTGGCACCTGAATTAAAACCAATCTTTCTACCATTTAAAACACTTTTTACATGGCTTTAATTTGAATATAAAATTCCCATTATATTTAATAATGAATTTTAGAGGACAGCACAGCACACTGATGAAAATCTGGGTTTCAGTCCATTAACCTGGACTTTTTAGTCCTTTATCTACCAAAAATCATACTGGCCCTTTGTTTCCTCAGTTTCCTTATCTGTAAAGAATAAAGTTAGACTAGATGTTAGCCTTAGGTTCCTTCTACATCTAAAATGCTCTCATAATAAATAACTGCTAACCTGGGCTCTGGCATTAGGAAAATGTTACAAATCATTGTTACTAATTTCTAATAAATTTTAAAACTATAAAATGGAAGAAAATGCCCTCAAGAATAAAATGCCCAGCTTTGCTTGAGCTGCTAATTTCCATAAAGAATATTTAATCATAAGAGGAACTATTAATTTTAATTTAAAAATATGACTCAGTTTCTGCAAAGTTAAAGAAATCTCCCATTACAACATGACTTTTATAAATAACCACTTTGGAGGGTCTCTGTTTGAAAAATTACCTAAAGCTTTTTTCCCCAAGCAAGTTAATGTGAACTTGGGAAGGGCAATTAAATTGTCAGAATTAAAAAATTTGTTTTTAACTAGAAGGTAGCCAGAAGTAGAGTCATGGGGCTGGTATTGATCGCCCAAACAGAGAACATCACTCTTCAGGTATTTACTCTGCCACCTTTACACTAGGGGCTTTCCTTCAAATCAAATCAATCTATAAAAAAGATGGCTCTTACTACTAAAATACATAACTGATCTCCAATGGCACATCTATTTAGATATCTTCCTTTGATAATGATAATGCAGTTCGTGGTATTCGAAGATTCTGCATTTTTAAAATGTCCTATCTCCTTAGTTAAATTATAAATAAAAGTGAGGAGTCATAAAAATATAAGACTGACATACTATGCTCATTAATATCTATTTTAAACATTTAAATTCAACATTGAAGCATGGTATTTATCCATGTTAAAGTCTGTAATTTCAACGGCTTTTTGATCACATTAACAATTTTGTTTTGCATACTTAATTCTTAATTAATTTATTTTGATTAGCTCCTTTAATACTCTAAAATTTTTAGACACCAAATTAAAATTGAATGTCACTATAAAATATTTAATAAACCAGTAAAAAATTAAGCTCTTTGTTTATAGAATATATTAGCATAAATTATGCTGACATCAAACAATACCATAACACAATCTGTGTGCTGAATTTATTTCTTTATTATTTAAAATAAAATAAACATGAGGTAGGATTAGAATTAGTATTTTTTTCAAAAAATGTTATATTAAATATGATATATCCCTGAAATTGTAAGACAGCTGAAGAATCTCCTACACATTCAGATTTTTAAACATATATTTCAAACCCAAGTTTTGTTTTTTAATGCTTTGGAGTGTGACAATAATTATAAAATTACTATAAAATTTTACTCAATGCTTACCTTTGCTGTTCTCTCTCAATTTAAAAATGCACAATAAAACAGATAATTAATTAACACTGGATTAACCTTTCAATTACTATCAAGAGTAGTCAGAGTGAAATCTGCTTCTATACAAGTCAAGAGTCTTAGATGATAGTTAAAACATGTTAATGAATTCTTTTTTTGTCAAACATTATTGCAGATGCTTAGCATTAAAAAAGCTGACAAAACAATATGATTTTAAAAGTTCAACAATTAAAATTTATTCATTCTTAAGAATCCTGTAATTCTTCTAAACGGTTAAATGTACTATTTTTGATAAGAATAGATTTTAATAAATTCTATATTAATCTATACCACAAATTTTAAATTAAATTATTGATATCTAAGGATAAAAGGTTAATAGTCTATGTGCAATTTTACAAAACAAATCATCCCCTTCCAGATATAAAAGGAAAATGTTTTCATGAAAACATATGGCCATGTATAGATCTCAGAACTCACAAATTACTGTAAATGATGGTTTAGAAGAGAGAAAAATAATTAAATTTCAAATTTTAAGTGGACATGGCAATAGAAAATTGCAAAACAAAAGTTCACTTTCTCAATGTAAGCATCATTAACCAAAAAAAAAACAGAAATCCCACCAAAAAAAAAACAAAACAAGAAAAAAAAAAAAACCTCTGAAATCTGTTATCACCACCCAAAAACTATATGAACTCTAAAAGCAAAAGTGGCCTAATTAAGTCTACATTTTATTTCTCTTTCTCTACCTCCTGTAGTTGAAGATGTAGGGCCATGAGACTATTATTGCTTTTAGATCACTGTTATTGACTATTCTCTGTATGATCATTTATTTTAAAGGACTGATGTCACATTTGGTGTTATATCTGATGACATATTGTGGACATTTTCTTCTAGAAATGGCTCTTTAAGGCTAAGTGCAAGAGGTTAAGCTGCCTGACTGAGGCCAAACCTAAGATTACAGATTTTTAATCTAAATTCGTAATATCCTTAACATTTATTAACATTTATTTTGTATACTACATATTTTTGTATACTACATATTTTTGTATACTACATATTTCCATTTAACCACAAGCTGCTGCATGTTAAAAAAAAATACCCTGAAAAAGGAAAATTAAAAGAATTTCTGATCTTATTAAAAACTAATTTACATTTTACAAAATCAGAATAATTTTAACATGGGGAGAAGCATTTCCCCCTTAACCAATATATCTTAATTGACTTTCAAAAATCATAAAATAAGTGAAATTTTATGATAAAAATATATACTATCAAATCCAAAGGACCTTTTCACTTTTTCAAATTTACTTATCAGACTTTTACCTAAACTGAATCATAGTCATATGCATTGTAACAAAAAAGAATGTTTTGTTAAGCTCTGATAACAAAATAATACAGAATAGGAACATATGAAAATAATGTTTATTCTTTTTCCATGAGCCATCTATCATAATCATCTACATATCAAGGCTCAGAAAGTATCTAGGCACTTGGACATTTATTATTATCTTTCTCACTTCATGATCTCATGCTAAAATACCACGACTGGGGGAAAACCATGTATACACAACAGAACCTAGAAACTTATCTGCTTTGAAAATGCTGTCTTCCTGATATTCATGGATTTAAGGCATGCCTCCTGGATTCGTTTACTCAAAGCTGAACGTGTCGCTTAAAAGGAGACATATTTAATCTTTGTACTCTGAAACAAAGGGTCTATGTTAAGTAAGTTTTGTACGTGTAACGTAATAAATAAATATATTTGACACCATAATTTAATAGGACTCTATAGTAACTATAAAAATTTAACTTCTCTTTCTGCTATGAATAACCATGAAATGTGGTGTTGGACCATTTTACAGTGCCTTGTAATAATGAAGTTATGCTCTTCATTACCAAGTCCTGTACCTGCTGCTATTGGCAAGGAATGGTTTATACACTGACCATGTTCCACGGCTGTTTTTAGTGTCGCTTCAGGATGTGTCGATCCTAGAGGGTTACGCACAAATCGTCGCCGGCGCCGCAAGTCATCTTCCCAGTAGTCAAGGCGCCAGAACTCACGAGGACGACTACAATGAAACAGAGAAGCCACATATGTTAGCAATTATCAAACAGCGTGGTAGCACTGAATTTCTGCATAAAGCTCTCCTTGTTTGCTCTGCCTTTTTTTCCCTCTCCTTCCACTTAATTCTCCCTCCATCTCACACTCCCCTTTCTGCAATCTTTAACTTAGGTATGTCCTTGAAAATAACAATATCACCTTCTAGTCTAAGGAACTCCTTTTCCTTTTCTTGGAAGGTGAAATGAGCACTAAATACATCATTTTGAAATGAATTGCTGACAGTGTGATCAGTTTCCCCACACTCTAGTGGCATGTGCTCTGATTTCAGCCTCATTTCAGCCTCAGCAGGGCACCTTTCTCTGTAGCTGCATTTATAAACCAGAATAGGGAAAAGGCTATTATAAATATGGTATAGCATTACCTATATTAATCAAAGTCCGTCCCCCTTCATTTTTCTTCCTAATTTGTGCCTTTTTGCACAAGGTCAGTAAATCATACCATGAATTCTTGGTCCGGAAAGTGTTAACTTTAATGAATATCTCAGTTACATGGTTATGTATGTGATAATAAAATATTACTCTGTTTAGATGTGCAGGAATTTAATTAAAATAATCTCTTAAAATATTCATTGCATTTAGCCCCTGAGGCTTAGAACAACACAAGAAAATGCATTTCTTTTCCATTTACTGTTTTTAAATAAACCATTCCTGTGGAGTGAAATAGCAATCTATTTTCAAGCAAATCAGATTGGATTTCTGTTTTATGTACTCTGTTTTTATATTTAATTAAAAACTACATGCTATATGATGTGCAATAATTGCTATATCAAAAGCATACTTTTGGAAATGTATTTCTTAAAAAAAGGTTTGCTCATTTCAAATTCTATATTTTTCCCTATTACATAGACATTTTATATGGCAATATATAAATGTCAGTTTCCTCTCTTGTTAACTAATCATGATCTAGCATGCTGGAAAAATATTTTATAATGAAAATACTGAAGTTTTTTCAGTTACAGTAAGAAAAAATCTCTGTAGAATATATTAATTCAATAAAGATATACAGCCTGAACACCTGTAAGTTTCAATAATGAAATTAAAAAATTATTCATAATCAAAACTTCTTCAGGAATGACTAAATCAAAATACGATCTTACTTATATTTCATGAGTTAATAAAATTGTATCTGTCAGCTTTGACAAATTAGTAGTCTTGATCAACTGACAGTCCCAAAATACCCAAGTAAAAGTTACCTTTATTTGATGTTTTAAAGATGTTATCTTTAAAAATTCAAAATAGGTTTTTAAATAAATACTTTTATCAATTAAAAACCATCTTGTATTAATAAAAAGCATAAATAAACAGTACATTATTTAAAGAAAATTTTTTTAAAACAGTAGAGACTGATCTCTGAAAATGCTGAAGGGATAAGAACATCAAATATTTCCTTGGTTGATTTTGGTCAGGAGAAGGAGATATAATGTAATCAAAATGTAATACAAAAAAAGTATAAGAATCACAGTTCTCAAAAAGGAAAAATTAAAAAGCTATTATTATATACTTATTCATTATTCTGTCTAAATTTGAAATAAAACCACGATATTATTTAAAAATAAATAACCACAAAATATACACACAATCAAAAGACAACAGTTGTTTTAATTCAATTAATAAAATGAAATTCTTCTTAGGTGAGAAGGAAAAAGGCAGTACACAGATGGCTATGTGTAGGGCTTTGATAGTCATGGAGCTTGGATAGGCACTTCATCATTCTGCCTACCTACATTTATCTGTGAAAATTATTATCAAATATCAGCCAGGATGCAGTCGTGAATCACTGGCTGCTCCTCGTCTTCAGGGGAATGATACAATGAGGTTCTATTCATCAGTGCGGCAATTGGCACAAGTAATTAGTTCCCTAGACTGAGATCTCCTACAAAGCCTATTTCAGTCAGCACCACAAACATATGACGATGTAAAGCTAATGAAAGCTGTTCAAATTTGTTAACCTTTTCTGCCATCAATCCTTCTAATACGCTATGCTTCAGTATTATGCAAAGGTAGTAAATTATTAATTTATCATTCATCCATCCTTCTACATTTTGAGTCAAATTAAATGATGTCATTCTTCTTGATAACAATTAAAATTATAAGAGATGTTAAGCTGCTATGATAAAATTATGACTAAATTAGGTAACAATAGATTCTCCTATAATGCACCATAGTGAAGTCAAATTCAATGGCTATTAAGCTTATGCACAATAACTTTTATCACATAGCAGAAAAACCAGAGGAATTATAAAATTATTCACAAATTATCAAGTAACTCAAAGATAATATCTATAGGAAAAATAACCAAAATTAGGAGGAGAAAAACAATAATATTTATTTTTATACATTGACACTAACAAAAAATGGTCAAAATGGTGACGTTTGACTAAAACAAAAATACCAATACATCAGGGAAGTGAGAATTTGTTCACATAATAGAAATGAAAGTTAAGTTTCATTTCTGCTAACTCTCTCTATATATGTGCACACATACATACTGTCTTCAAATATATTCTATCAATTTTTTTCTTTTTTTTTTTGTTTTTTTTTGTTTGTTTGTTTGTTTTTTTTTTTGAGACGGAGTCTCACTCTGTCACTCAGGCTGGAGTGCGGTGGCGTGATCTCGACTCACTGCAAGCTCCGCCTGCCAGGTTCACACCATTCTCCTGCCTCAGCCTTCCGAGTAGCTGGGACTACAGGCGCCTGCCATCACGCCCAGCTAATTTTTTGTGTTTTTAATAGAGACAGAGTTTCACCGTATTAGCCAAGATGGTGTCAATCTCCTGACCTCATGATCCACCCACCTCGGCCTACCAAAGTGTTAGGATTACAGGCTTGAGGCACCGCACCCGGCCTATTCTATCAATCATTTTTTAAAATACTTAAAAAAGGTCCAAATAGAATAAAGACTCTGTAATACCTCAGCATGTTAATATTTACAATCTCCTGAAGCTATGGCACTTAAGGACTACTTTTTCCAACACAATCCAGTTACAACACAACTAAAAACAATCTGAAGACAAAGCAAATATCACTTAGTTCAGATCACAGATCTAGAAAGAATTACAAAAATGGTTTCAAAACACCAACAATTTCAATATATTTTTTGAGTCTCTTCATATAAAGCACTGCTCCAGGTGATATAGGATACAAAGTTCTCATGTAATGTACTTATAATCAAACAGTTAGCTATTAGTCTCATTTAAGAAAATAGCATTTATCATCTAATTTCAGATCGTGAAGGTAATACACGTTTTTGCAGAAAAGGCCACACACCCAATTATTTGAGATGAGGTTCATTACTAGCATGTTTAAAGTCATTTACATAGTAACAAATCTGGGTCTAAAGTACAATGTTTTGTTTCCCTAAGTCTGCTCCCTCCAACAACATATACTCTCAGTATAATGCTCTACCACACACACACAAAAAATGAGGCAGACTTTGTCATTTTTAAAACAGTATTATAAACGAGAATGTGTAGGTTTTGGTCTTCAACTTACTTTCTTCACTCTCATTTAAGAAATACTGTTCCCTACCCCGTCCCTTCCTCAAAAGCTTCATCTAGGGGAAAGAGGATACAAAATTGGCAAATTTATTGATTAACATAGTAATCCAACCCTCTTCCCAAGAGGTTATAAAGTAATTAAAAGATTATACATTTTTGTAGCTATCACCATGGCATGACCAGCAAAATTTAAAAGACTTCATGTATTCAGAAACAGATTGTTGACCAAATATAATTATGGATAAGATGAGAAATCACTTATTCTGGGACCTTATAAGTACATATCTAGATCACATTATATACTTATACCTTTATATACCTGTATCTATCCCCAAAAGTTATATTAATACTACACAATGCCCTTTCACAAACTTCACTCATATCCATTTCCACTAAGATCCTCAAAATATTCAAAGTAAAGAGGTTAGCCTAAGTGTTAGATCTGGAAATACTATTTCCTTCAGAAGACATAAGACCTTCTCTACAAAGAAGCCCTACTTAGGGCTCCTCTTAGGACACAATCTCCAGGTACTAAAGTCTTTGACTGGTAGAACATAAGTCTTTAAAAAGTTATGGATGGCACTGAAGTTAAATACTATAATCTTTCTAAATTTTTTTTAATTTAGTTTTTTCATTCTTTGGTCTAATTTCAGAGACTGAAGTTAAAATTACCAGGTAAGTCTATTGGACTTTTCTAAGTATACGTCATCTAATTATGTTTCTACTTTTTAAAAAACTTTCATGTTATGTGTTTGTATACACACACCTTTAATACATCACTATAATCTACAAAAAATAATATAAAGCAATGTCACAGGTTGTTTTTTTGTTTTTGTTTTTTTGAGATGGTAGAGTCTCTGTCACCCAGGCTGGAAGGCAGTGGCCCAATCAGGGAACAGAACAAAGCTCACTGGGCTCAAAAGAGCCTCCTGCCTCTTCCTCCCCAGTAACTGAGACTACAGATGCACACCACCATATCTGGCTATTTCTTTTTAATTTTCTTAGAGATGGGATCTTGCTATGTTGCCCAGGCTGGTTTCGAACTCTTGGCCTCAAATGATCCTCCTCCTTGAGTCACCTGAGTATATGGGATTACAGGTACAAGCCACTGAGCTTGGCTGGCAATGCCATTTTAATATATAGAATATACGTTTTATGTTCTACAAGAACAGAATTTGATAGATTATTAAATTTTTAGAAAGAAATATAACCCAAACATCAATAGATAGGCTATTTTTTCTATTTCCTAGGCCCATTATGGTTACTGATTTGATCAGGTAGAACAAATGAATAAGAATTAAACAAATGAGAATCATCTGGAAGTAGTAGAAGTATTAAAATAAAATCAACAACTAAGGTACGATTCACATTTTTCCTCTAACAGTTAAATGATACAACTATACAAATCTGATTATTATTTTTCTCATGCTAATTGTAAGAATTTTAGGCTGCGCAGTGTGGCTAATGCTTATAATCCTAGAACTCAGGGAGGCTAAGAAAGGAAAATTGCTTGAGGCCAGGAGTTCGAGACCAGCCTGGGCAACATAGGAAGACCCTGGCTAAAAAAAAAAAAATTAGACAGGTATGGTGGTGCATGCCTGTAGTTCTAGCTTCTTGGGAGGCTAAGGTGGGAAGATTTCTTGAGCCCAGAAGTTGGAGGTTGCTGTGAGCTATGATGATGACACTGAACTCCAGCCTGGCTGACAGAGGGAGAGCCTATCTCCAAAAAAAAGTAACTGTAAAGTTTAGATCTTTTGAAATCCAGTTAGCCAGTTAACATGGTATGAATGGCCAAACATTCTAATAAAATACCAATATATTTTTTAATAACAGTTATTTATTATTTACATGAGCCAGCTGTGGGAATACAAGGATTATTACAATGTTGTCCCCGACCTCACGGAAAAGGCAGATGCAAAAACAAATAATAAGAATTCAGAAAAGGAAGTGTAACAGAACAGAGCTCTACAACATGGCTATTAAGGTGCACAACTCCAGGGGGCACTTTTCACATCAAAATTTTTGTAAATAACATGCCCTGGAGTTATGCAACGCTCATTGTACATTACTAAATGCCACAGCCCAAGTGCTAGGAGAACACTCACTTTACCCACATATCCCCCAGCTCCCCTGCCCCACAGTTCTATGCTCAGCCTCCTTTCTTTCTCTGGAACCCCAAAGTTAAATCTAAACTTGGGAACAGGAAACAGAACAAAGGCCTTCAGACACTATCAGTGGCAGTTTCACAGTCAGTATTTCCCTGACGTAGGAAAAAGTGGTCATATTAGGAAGAGGCTTGGTTGTCAAAACACAAGCAAAATTCAATAAAAAGACTAAAATAATTAAGTACATAAGAGAAATATTAACATTTATTTAACTAAAGCCATTACGTTTACGTCACTATATAAAAGTTGTTAACTTTCTGGACATTGCTGTATTAAAGCACAGTAGTTTCCAGAACAATGTTAATTATTGAAATCAGTGGTAGCTATGTAAGTATCCCAATTATTCTACAACCTAAATGAACTGGCACCTATTATTTAATTAGTCAAATTTATGCATGTCTATCATCTCACTGGTTTTAGTGACATTTTAATGTAACTTAAATATAAGTCAATGAAAGTATATGAGTTTTAAACAGAAAACCTGTCATAACACAATCATATTAGAAGATTTTCCCATTTTCAATCCGGCCCACTTTCCTTTGGCAATACCTGATAAATCTGGATAACCTCAACAGAAGTCAGTAATAAATTCTTCTAGCTAAAGTTCCAAATCCTAGAAAATTTTAGCACTTCATATTTTTTTCTTAAATTTTCACACTGCCTGTTTTTTTAAACTCCTATATCTGACTAGCTTCTATTTCCATATTTTTAGATTAAAAATTCATGGTAGACATTAGTTATAACTTAAATAAATGGTAACCCGTAAAAAGCAGTAAACATTTTCAGTGCACTGTCAGCTTGAAGATAAAAGCACTTAAGTTCTAGAAAGGTTTCACATTCTGTATAAATCTTAGTGAAATAATGTTCAGATACTATAGGGTCTCATACAATATAAGAGAATGCTTTATCTCACAAACTGAAATCTATGGTGCCTTCATGAAGATAAAAAGAAAATTAACTAAAACCTTGTTTACAAAGTACCAATTATAAATCAAGTACAGTTGATCTATGCATTATGCTGTCTTAATGAAAAGGACAAACAAAAACAAAAACCCTTCAATTGTGTGGATTCTAGCAGAGAAGACATACACTAAAGCAGAATTCTTTCTTTATTGAGGCTTGACATGAAGATTTTATGTTACATTGACATGCTGGAGTATCTATAATTTATTTAATTACGCAAAATCAAATTTTACGTAGTTAGGAATTTCTGCATGTCACTATTCAATATACATCTGTATTTTTTTTAAGACATCTAGATACCCATCTTCAATTAATTATTAGTTTGGGTATTTTGCAAAAATATAATTTTGCGACCAAGTTAATTATTCAAGAAATGATCCCAAGCTTTTCCTGTCTGTTGTTAGCCTACTGACCATTTCTTTCTTCACTTAGAATTTTTACCAGGGATTGAGTAAAGTTATGAGACTATCAAAATCTGGTGTTATACTACCAGTTAAAGCTCTAACAAAAGAACCAGAAGCCTTAAAGCTCACCTCAGTCTCACTATTTAGACAAATCTATTATACTGTCCACAAATACCTAATGTAAAAAAATTCACCAAACACTTGTTAAGTGCCACAATTTGTGGTACACACAAATGAATGATGCTGGGCTCAGCCCACATAGGACAATGGGGACAAGGAAATTATGCAATATAAAAAATAACAAGTTAAAATAGACTATATTACTTTAGGTTACTCTGTGCTACACACTGTTCTCTGCTATATACAGTACCGCCAAGCCTCAACAACCCTGCCATGATTAAATACTGCTATTCTCATTTTAAAGGTGACGAAAGTAAGTTTTACCCATTGGTAGTAAATAATAAAGTCTATTGACGTCTAAGCCAATGAGCTTTTCACTATATAGCATTTCCTCTTGAACATCTGATTCGTTACTATTATAGCTATGATCAAAGTACTAATTAACCCTGCCTGAGAGGACTGAGGATTTCATTAAGATTTAAATGAGGATCTGTTTTGTAAGTTCCATGAAGACAAGGGTTTATGCGTAATTCACCGACCAAGCAAAGTAACTGTTACAAAACAATCACTTAATAAATAATTGATCAAAGAGTAAACTGATGACTTTTAAACAGAAACTTAAATGATAAACAGGAGTCTGCTGAACAAAATGGAAAAGGCACTACAAGGCAAGAAATAGCATGGATAAAGGCATGGAAACATAAAAGGGCACTGTAATTTAAGGAAGTTTTGGTAAGAAATCACAGCTAGACAGTTTCAGGATGGCAAAAGCCAAGGTGAAAAACATAGGTTTAAAACCAGATTTCAAAAGGCCTTTTATAGTTAACTAAAGTAACTACCTTTACATCCTAGTCTACAGAGACATCATCAGGCTTTCACAACAGAGGTTTAATATGATCAGGCTTATATGCACATGGCGGCAACATACAGAATGTCTGGATTAAGGCAGTTAGGACAGACCCTAGAAGTGAAGGCTTGAAAGACATATCTGAGGTAGAATAGATAAGACTTCACACGATAGTCAAATATGGAAGATGAGGAAAAAGATAATGAGAATGAAATCAAGGGTTGTAACAAGATGGAAGTTAGAAGATAAAGATGTCATTTAATTAAAATAAATACATGTTAAACAGGCCTGACTGGGAAAAATAATCACATCCTAGATGCCTAATAACATCCAGGCGGGTATTTCTAATAGGTAAGTAATATAACACTGGAATTTGAAAGACAAGAGGCCTGTGCTAGAGATTTAAAATAGGGAGATTGACCAGCCATGGTGGCTCATGCCTGTAATCCTAGCACTTTGGGAGGCTGAGACAGGTGGATCACTTGAGCCCTAGAGTTCAAGACCAGCCTGGCCAATGTGGCAAAACCCTCTCTCTACAAAAGATACAAAAATTAGGCAGACACGGTGGCTGACGCCTGTAATCCCAGCACTTTGGGAGGTTGAGGCAGGAGGATCACGAGGTCAAGAGTTCGAGACCAGCCTGGCCAACATGGTGAAACCCCATCTCTACTAAAAATACAAAAATTGGCCAGGCATGGTGGCATGTGCCTGTAATCTCAGCTACTTGGGAGGCTGAGGCAGGAGAATTGCTTGAACCTGGGAGGCAAAGGTCGCAGTGAGCTAAGATCGCGCCACTGCACTCCAGCCTGGGTGACAGAGAGAGACTCCATCTCAGGAAGAGAAAAAAAAAAAAAAAAAAGATACAAAAATTAGCCAGGTGTGGTGGTGCATGCCTATAGTCCCAGCTACTTGGGAAGCAGAGGTGGGAGCATCACCCGAGTCCAAGAGGTTGAGGTTGCAGTGAGCCAAAATTGTGCCACTGCACTCCAGCACAGGTGACAGAGTGAGATCCTGTCTCAAAAAATATACAAGAAAATAGGGAGATTGATTAACCTTAGAAGTCAGCAGATTTAGTATTCATTTAACAAAAATGTACTGAGTGTTTATTGTAAGCCCAGGTATTGTGCTAGACTCAGAGAAGAGTCTATTGAAAGGACAGGAGAAAGATAGGGATGAATATTGCAGAAGAGAAAAGGATCAGTAAAAGAAACAGAGAGGTAAGTAACAGTGCCTTACAATCAGTAAGATAATGGGCGAACCAAAATAGAACAGTGCCAAAGACAAATGAGCAAAGATGTTTCAAAGCAGTGAGTGGGTACCATTATTTAATTCTGCTTAAATATGCCCAAAAGGATGAAAAATGAAGAGAAATCTTTGTTCATGTTTTCTAACAGCTTTATGACATATAATGTATATACCATAATGCTCACCTGTTTAAAATGAACAATTCACTGGTTTTTAGTATATTTACGGAGTTGTACAATCATCACCATAATCTAATTTGAAAACATTTTTATCACCCCAAAATGAAACCCCATACCCATTACCAGTCATTACGCATTTTCCCTTCCTCCCAGCTCCTGGCAATGCTTAGCCTACTTTCTTTCTCTACATATTTACCTATTCTGGACATTTTATATAAATGAAATCCATACAATATGTAGAATTGTGTGACTGGCTTCTTTCACTCAGCATAAAAGAATGAACTACTAATAAGTGCTACAACATAGATGAACCTCATGATTTTGAGCAACTGGGTCTACACGTTTGCATCATGTCATAACGCATCCATGAGAGAAACCAGATTGGAAATAGTTTACACATCCAGGGACAGAGAACAGAAAGAGTTGCAGGAATATGGAGCTAGAAGTCTGCCCCAAAGCCTATACATACCTGTACTTCCACTTATAGGAGGTATTATACTTCTTCATAATCTAGTTAAGTGAAGAAGTTCACGTGGTACAAGGTTTCTTATTACTCGCCTTTGAAACCATCTAACAGATACATGGATTACTGGTGATGCTGTAAGCAATTTGATTACACTGGTTGGAAGGAAAAGCAGACAGTAGCACACTCATGCTTTGGTGGCAACAGTTGATATTTATTTCTTCTTCAAAAATTTTGACCATGAAAGGAATTAGAGAGCTAGGATGGTAGCTTAAAGAAGGTAAAGAACAGACTTAAGCATGTTTGCAGATGGAAAAGATGAAGTCCAAAGAATTCAAAGAAACTGAAGATGGCATTGGGCGTAGGAGGTGGGTAGCAGGAGCAGGGTTTGAGAAAGACAGAAGAGGTATGATTCCATAAAAAGATAACATGATGAACTTGGAAGTAACCAAGGTCATCTCTTTCTCTGTGGCAAAAATCCAAGGATGTAAGACTCTGTACTTTAATAAATTCAGGGCTGAAGAGAAAAAAAAACTAAAGGTCAGATTTTGACCTGATTATTTCTATTTTTTCTACTAAGTAGCATATTTTTCACTGAAGAAAAGAATAGAGGGGGTAAAATTAGAAGAGGTGCCTTAGGGAATACAAAAGAAAGCTGACAAAGGAAAAGTTTAAGGATGATTAAATAGCTTATGAAGGTCCAGCTGAGTTTGGAAACCACTGAGGTAATGTAGCATCAATCTGCAGAATTGTGTGATTTTCCTATACCCCGACTCTGACCATACTTAGTAACCTGGGAGAAAGAGTAAAAACAGCAGCTGAGGCCAGGCATGGTGGCTCACACCTATAATATTACCCAGCACTTTGGGAGGCCAAGGCGGGTGGATTGCCTGAGGTCAGGAGTTCGAGACCATCCTGGCCAACATGGCAAAACCCGGTCTCTACTAAAGATACAAAAAGTTATCTGGGCGTGGTGGTGTGTGCCTGTAATCCCAGCTACTCGGGAGGCTGAGGCAGGAGAATCGCTTGAGCCTGGGAGGCAGAGGCTGCAGTGAGCTGAGATCACACTATTGCACTCCAGTCTGGGTGACAGGGTGAGACTCCATCACCAAAAAAAAAAAAAAAACAAAACCAGTTGACCTGACTCATTCAAGATTTAGGACTGATTTGGTTGGCAGACCAAAATAAGGAAAGTTAAGGAAAATGAGTAGGCTAGTAAGAATCCCTGGGATGACTATGGGTGATAAATCCATGATCTTTCTGGACTTCAATAAAATAAATAACATAGGCTTTATAGACATTGACTCATTGGGAAATCAAATTTATCCTGCATCCCAAGCTACTTATATTGATGATAACTAATCAATATAACTGGCTTATGATGCAGTGTAAATTTGATTTTCCAATGAAACAATCAGTAATTCTGTTTAATCAATATATCCAGTCCCCTTATTTACTGCTATTATGTTTTCAACTTGTACTAAAACACACCTAGAATAAAAGAATGGAGGATTATACTGTACTTGAAGACTTTCTTCAGTCTTCAAAAGTGATAGGATCACTAGCCAGGAGATGAGGATAGGGAGGAGAAGGTTGTTGTAAATAATCATGGGAATGAACAATCTATACGCAGAGACCATCTGAAGGCTTAGGGAGACAGGACCTCACTCTTTTAAGAAGTATATTACATTACGCTCCTGGAAAGAGGATGGGAACTAAAATTTACTGACTGCCAATAATGTATTAGGCATACTATTACGTATTTTACATGTGATCTCATTTAATTCTCAAAACAACCATATAAATTAGAGATATAACACCTATTTAACAGTTGAAGAATTGAGGCCCAGAAGGTGAGTGATTCAGTTACTAAGAAATAGTGCTAGACCCTCCCATCTAGAACTATCCATTACCAAAATTTTTCCAGGCTACTTTGGCTAAGACATTCATATTAGGTTCATTAATATACTTCTTATGACAGTTCATTATATTGGTATGAGTTTAAATATCTCTTTCATAAAGTGACGATTTAACTATAACCAAAACATTTTTATAAATTATATGAAAACCTATCAACACACATTTCAATAAAGAATAACTAGAAAATTCATAATTTTTCCAGCATTAGCAACACCCAAAATTCAAATAGCAAGGCTATTAGACTAAGGGAAAAGAGTTACAAGGCTCTATCACTTTTCAATGGATAAGTATAACTAAGTACTGTGTAGTGCCAGGTCAGCATGTGTAAGTAAGTAGCCTGGAAGCTATTAATATTAGAAATATTTTTAGTAACCCCATCACTTGCCCCAAATTTGAAAGAACTACATAAGCATCTACATGAAACAATCTCATATCCAAGAACCACTGCTTTGGCATACAGAACCTTTATTTCTACGTGCACTCTATCTCTCTTTCTCTCTCTCTAAGACAAGGCCTCACTCTGTTGCCCAGGCTGGAGTGCAGTGGCACAGTCATGGTTCACTGCAACTTCAACATCGCAGGCTCAGGTGATCCTCCCACCTCAGTCTCCTGAGTAGCTGGGACTACAGGCACATGCCACCATGCCAGGGGAATTTTTGCATTTTTTGTAGAGATGGGGTTTCACCCTGTTGCCCAGGCTGTATTTCTCTCGAAGTCAAGTCCTATATCACGTTTGTTGCTGTTCTTCTTAAGATACTTTGAAAGTAATAGGAAGACAAGAAAAGAGCAAAAAAAAAAAAAAAAAAACATTAACCCTCCATAGTATAACATTTTGATCTTTAAATAAATAATTTTAAAAAGTTTACATGAAGAAAAATCCAGCATAATCCATCACTTCCTCTCTTTAAACCAAAACTCTCGGGAAAATACTGAGTAAATAACTGATTTTAACTAACATAAAGGAAAAATATATATATATACACTGTGCTTTGTAACCTGGATAAATTAAAGCATTAGCAAAGGTATGTGCTCTTTATCCACTGGGGAAAACAAGGCTTATTATGTTACATGTCCAGGTTTTTAAGACAGTTGGAAGCCAGTTCTCTGAATAGTTGCTGTCATCTCCTGGATACTTTCTAGTACTTTTCAATTTTGAAGCAATTATTCACATTCTAAAGTGATTTATTTTCCTCTCTTTCTTTGCTACATTTCATTTCTTCTGGTTCTCAATGACCATCTCTACTTTGGCTTAATTATATTCATTTAAAAATATTTTCTGAGTACCTGCTACTATCTGGAAAGAACTGGTTGAGGTGCCTTAAGAAATACTCATATGAAGAAAACACAAGTCTCTAATCTCAAGGCACTTAAAATCTAATAAATGGGATAAAATAAGCAAACAAAAAATTATATGACATAAAATGCACACCATAAGAAAAGTAAAAACCCAATGCTATGGAAAGGCAAGGAAAAGAGTAATCACATTTGTTTTAAAGGGATCAAGAAGCTTTAAGGAGCAAGAGATTTTTGAAAAATATCCTTAAGAAGAGGCCAATTTTCAACTGATACACAAAGAAGATGATGACATTTTAGGCTTTTAAGAGATCTTAAGTAAACGTATAGAGGTCTGAAAATTGGAAGCAGTCGCATTTAGCTGGTCCAAAAGAAAATGAAATATGAAAGATAAGTTAGAGCCATAACATAAAAAAAAGGAATGAAAAACTAATAAGTTTATATTTCACTCATTTACTCACTTGTTCATTTAATAAAAAACACATACTGAATACTAACAATGAGTAAAGATGGGAGATTCAGTCATTTGGTGATAGAAAGTCATTATCCTCAAGGATCTCAAAATCCAATAAGAGAAACAGATATATGAAGAGATAATTACAATATATGCAAAAGGTACCTTAGGGACACAGTGGAAGGGCATTATGCAAAGTAACAGAAGGCTTCTTAGGAGACAGTAATCCACAAATTGAGTCAAAGAGTTAACAGATGTTAACCAGGAGAGTAAGAAAAGGAAAATCATTCTTTCTGAGGGAATAGCATTAGCAAAGCCAAACAAGTAAGAAACAACTGGGTATAAGCTAAACTTAAATGTTTCCAGAATTTTTGGAGAGGCATAAAGCAAGAAGTGCCCAAACAAGAGGCTATAGAGGGCAGGGGCCAGATCATGAAGAATCATTTTAGGAGTCTGGCTCCTGGTTTAAAACCTATGTGTGATTTTTTTCAGGCCTACCATGGGCAGTTACAAAGCCTTTACCTGGCAGGCCTCATGGAGAAAAGCTATACTCCCCACATCAGACTTGATGTACAGCAAATGCTTCGCATCTCTGGAGGGAGTTGCAGCTAAGGTCTTAGGCCTCTCTGGCCAGTTATGCTCTTTGCACATTTACATTCCTAGCCCTGATGACTTCATTCTTAGGTCTGTATCTGAAACCTTGGCCTAAGATCCTCTGCAGGCATCTCTTCCTAGAACTCCTTACTCGGAGAGGAAGGGGAAACTCTGAAGACAGTATTCCCTACTCTGATTCAGACTGTTCCAAGACCACCCTGCTAGCCCTTCCTCTGACCTCATGGTCCATAAAACTACCAGTCTTTAGTTTCAAGTTCCTTCAACAATAAGATGACTCTCACATCTGCGCAGATCCACACTAACCCTTGAAAAGTATGCCATTCTATGGGGGGAAATAGAATGGGGAGTCAACCCCTTTCTTTGGCTTTAGACTCTTGCTAATATCATCATAGTAAATGATTAAAGGCTTACCCTTTCATTTTTGGCTTCTTACTTCAATTGGCTACTTCTACACCTGACAGTTCAACTCTCCCACCTCAGCTTAGGCATGACCATGTCATGTTAAGGAGCTTGAGTTTTACCCTATAGCAATGGGGAGATATTGAAGAGTTTTAAGTAGGTATTATAACTGCAGAAAAATAGAAAAATTAGACTATAGGGAAGAAACATCTTAAATGAGAACACAAGAAAGTGAAAAAAGTAAGAAAGTTATTGGAATAAACAATATGTAATGAGGGTCTTCAATACTAATTTTTAAATTTCTATTTTTCAGATTTATCCTATCAAGATATTATTGAAATTTGCCTAAAATTGTCTATAATACAAGGTGGGCAATAAATATAAATGAATAAGGGCATGAAAGAAAAGCTCAAGCATACAGCCATTGTGTTCACAACAAAATAATTTCCAAACCATGTGATATACAAAGTTAATTAAACGTTACACGGAAAAAGTAGACCTAGAATTGAAGTAGAGAGATCAAAGTCCTAAAGCTAAGAGTAGAGATGAAAAAAGAACATAGGAAAGGTCGAACAGATGATCTATCACTTCAGTACAGAAAGGACATACATGTAATCTACTCACATTCCACTCATCTGAGTCCTGTAATACTGCAAAAGAAATGTGTTCTCTGGCTGGGTAGCCATTTCCCAGCAAAACTTCAAACTAGAGAAAGAGGCATGAAACTATGGTGATCAGCTGGCCATATCTGCGACAGATGACAATAGGTACCAAAAAGAAAACAGAAAAAAGGGACAGAAAATATAAGGGAGGTAATAGAGAACATGTTAACATCTCAAGTAAGATGCTTAGAAATAATTTTCTGAAAGCAACCTTTGAGCAAAGACTTGAAGGAGGTGAAGGTGTCAGTTATGCAGATATCTTAAAGGAAAAGGATTCCCGGCAGGGAAAACAGTAATACAAAGGCCCTCAGGTAGACACACTTGGTGAAACGATGGAATGTAGGAGGCTATTCTGGATATATAAAGAGTAACAGAATTAAGTAGAAATCAGCAGAAATCAAATAGTTTCTAAGAGGGCCAAATCATTTAAGTCTTCATGTTATAACAAGAATTTGACTTGTATTCTCTGTGGAATGAGACATTAGAAGATTATAAGCAAAGAACTGATGAGACCTGACATGTTTTAACATGATCACTCTAGCTCCTGCAAAAGCCTGGCTGTGAGTGGAAAGGCTGTCCAGTTTATAGACTTTTGCAATAATCCAGGAGAGAGAAGATGATGTCTGGGAACAAATATCAGCAGTGGAAGTCATAAAAAGTCACTGAATTATGGATATATATTGAAGGTACAGTCAAAAGAATAAGCTAACAGATCATATATGGGATGTGAGAGGAGAGGAAGCAATGATATTACAAGTATTTTGATCTGAGAAAATAAAAGAATAGAACTGACACTGAGATTAAAGAGAATGTGAGAGGACCAGGTTTTAATAAAGTAAGTCTAAAATTTGGTTTTAAACATGTTTTATTCAGGATGCCTATTAGAAATCTGGGGAGAAAAGGGTTAACTATTCACCAAATCCCTTTTCATCTTCTTCTTGGGCATACAACTAGACCATATTTCCCAATCTCCTTTGCAATTAAGTGTGGCCATATGACTGAGTTGTAGCCAGTGACATGCAAGCAGAAGTGATTGAGGCAAACTTCTAAATCCGGCCAATAAAACTTTCCACATACAACTGGCCATGCTCTATCACCTTTCACTGTTTTGATGTAGATGAATGTGGCACTCTTGGAAGCCAAGTACCAAGGATAATGGAGCTATAAGATGAAGGAAATTATCCACCAGAAATATGTTATAAAATTTATATGAAACAGAAATTATGTTCTATTACGGTCAGACACTAACTGGGATTTGGAATCCATCCACTAAAGCAGTTACCACTGCTCAAACCAATATAGATACCCAAGCTGAGATACTCAGTAAATAACTGAATATAAGAGTGTGGAGTTCAAAGGAAAGAATCTGACAGGATACGTAATTTGAGAGACATTGATGAATAGTGTTTACATAATATAGGTGTGGACTGGCTCAGACTTTCAAGTAAGTGACCAAAGCTGGAGAAGAAAACGGAAAAGTGAAAGTACAAAGAATAAGGGCTGCACCAGCCCAACAATAAAGAGATTGAAAAGATGTGGAAGAATCAGCAAGGAATTTTGAAGAGAGGCCAGTAGTAAGAGGAAAACCTGTTTACTCATCTCATATTGGCGGTAAGAAAAAAACAAGAAAAATACAGTGTCCCAGAAACCAAATGAAAAAAATGTGTCAAGGAGAAAATAGTAATCAACCATATCAAATGGTACCAAAAAGTCAAGTAAGAAGACAATTGAGACTTGACTATTGGATTTATTTATTTATTCATTTATGTATTTAAAGACTAGTCAATGACTATTGGATTTAACAACAGTGATGCCTCTGGTGACCTTGAAAAGAACAGCTACAGTATATGATGGGAAAAGAGCCTGAGTGAAGCAAGTTCAAGAGAGAATGGGAGAAGAGAAACTTAGCAAGTAGAAATAAATCTTTCAGTTATTCAACTGTAGTACAGAAGTCACTTATATCGTATACTGGATTTAGTACATTATAAACATTTCGGGGGAAAGCATGAATGCAAATAATCAAGCAAATGGTACTTTACGAATGCCATAGAATTTTACAGCATAAAGAGATTCTAGTAGACCCTGACACATCAGAAGAATACCCTAGATATAGAGAAATATAATTTGAAAAGATAAAAAGTCAAAATTACAAAGCCTGCAAACTTCTAAGGGTTCATTCATGTTCAGTTCATTAACATGCAAAGGCAAGTTTGGTACATTTTGTCAGGAAGCTTGTCAACTAGGGTTTATACTTCAAATATTGACATTCAACTATCAATATTCAACTTTGAGTAGAATCAAAAAGTTAGGAAAAAGATTAAGAAAAACTGGTTCCTGAAAAAAAATTCATTGATGAGAGCTGAAATAGCTCTAAGAAGCAGCAATACTATCTATGTTAATTGCAAGAACTAAAATACAAACTATCTCAAAAAACCTCATAAAGAAACAAATATGATTTAACAATAAAACACTTAATCTAAATGAATTTAAAATGAATAATCTAGACATCTAAAATCTAGACATTTAAAATGAATAACAAATAGCGCCAGCTGGGCGCTGGCCTCACGCCTATAATCCCAGCACTTTGAGAGGCCAAGGCGGGCAGATCACCTGAGGTAAGGAGCTTGAGACCAGCCTGGCCAACCTGGGAAACCCCGTCTCTACTAAAAATACAAAAATTAGCCAGGCGTGGTGGCTCATGCTTGTAATCCCAGCTACTCCAGAGGCTGAGGCAGGAGAATCGCTTGAACCCAAGAGGCGGAGGTTGCAGTGAGCAGAGATCGCACCATTGCACTCCAGACTGGGAAACAAGAGCAAGACTTCGTCTCAAACAAACAAACAAAAAAAAACCCAGCACTATCAATTCAAACAACTTAATGTCTATGTCAGAGCTTTCCTATGTTCTGCCTGAGGCACAGAGAAGCCATATAGGCTACACATCCATTTTCTTTTACAAGTTCATTGCTATAGCCACTAAACCTTGTCTCTTAATCATAAAGACACATTAAAATGCACTGTTCCGCTGAGCAGGGTGGCTCATGACTGAAATCCCAGCACTTTGGGAGGCCAAGGTGGGCAGATTGCTTAAGCCTAGGAGTTCAAGGCAATATGGCAAAACCCCATCTCTACAAAATACAAAAAGCTGAGCGAGATGGTGCAAGCCTGTAGTCCCAGCCACTCAGGAGGCTGAGGTGGGAGGATCAACTGAGCCTGGGGAGGTTGAGGCTGCAGTGAAGCATGATCATCCTACTGCACATCCAGCCTAGGTGACAGACCAAGATCCTATCTTCCAAAAAAAGAAAAAAAAGACTGTTAGATTCTGATAGTTTCTATTCTCACCTTTATAATCACACAGTATAATCAGCTTCTGAAAATTACTATTGTAAAAAGTTTACTTTTCATTATCCTGCTTCATTCATTTAGTTACACGTGCTCGGCTAGGGATATAGCATGGGGGAAAAAAAAGTAAACAAAGACCCTGTTCTCTATCACTTATACTCTTGTCTATCTGAAAGACTCTCTGTCCCAAAAAGGATCTTGCATAGAAAAAAGTCATCTTTTAGTAAATGAGGATTATGTAGGCTAAGAAAAGCATAAATGAAATGTAAAAATATTACAAAGGGTTCATGAGATTCCCTCAACTTCATTTACATTACGAAATAGAAAAATTAAGTTATTTGAGTTGTAGCTCTTCTCTGTCAACTCCTAATCTTTGGGAACCTGGAATAGTTTTTTGTTTTTTGTTTTTTTTAAGTTAAAAAAGCATAAAGCCCTAAGTTTAGAAACAATTTATATAAAAAATTAGTTGTACCCTCTTAAGAACAGACCAATATTTTCAGTGCTAATCTCCTCAAACAGCAATAAACTATGTTATGTCCTAGGCAGTTTATTAGTTTTACTGCAAATATATGACAAGTAAGCTTTCTGGTTTGCTATAGCATTTTCTTTAGCTACAGAAATGTTAAAAATGCTGTTTATTTTAATTATGTAGTAAATTCACAATAAACATTATGTATACATATATTATGTATATGTGTGGATGTGTGTGTGTGTGTATATATATATGCACACATATATATATCCTAAGTCAGCAGTTTAAATCAAAAGACAAATATGCACTTAAGTCTACTAAAAGAAATAATCATATTAGAGAGAAAGAACACTAAGAATAACCTCTACATTTTAATTTGCTGGAAAAATAAATGCAGCCATACCTGGAAAAAGATGCATTAAGTTTTAAAAACAAAGTCATTATTTCTAAGTTTTATAAGGTTATTATCAATGCAAGTTTAAAAAGAAAATAAAATCCCGAGAGGTACATGTTTAAATACCTTATGGTTTCATTTTACACTTCTCATATCAGGATGAAGTCTTAAAAGTAATTCAAAAGGAAAATGAAAGTATTTTACCCAGAAGATAGAGTCCATATGTTCTTCAATGTGGAAATCCATTGGGAAAAAGGCTTGAGTTTTTAAAAACTGAATTTTGACAATTGGAAGCTGATGTGGCTTTTTTTCCCCCTCCATGAAGATTTGAGTCATTCTCAGGGGGAATGAAATAGACCTTTATCAAGTATTGCAAAGCTTAACACCTGTTTAACTCCAAATTACTTAGAAAACATTTAGTGAGTCTTCAGAATCTCACAGTAAGAGTTGTTATAAACACTTTTCCTAACAGTAAGATGTTTTTTAAGTTTAGCAAGAAGGCAATATCTACATATTTAAGTCTGTATTTCATATTCTACAGATATCAACCCTCTTGTAATAGTCTATTTGTTATTACTATACAGATTCATATACAATTTTATTTTTCCTATTGGTAAGATTATAAGTAGGCTGTAATTAACTAACTAGTTGAACATCCTTTATACCATTATGCTCCACAACTGAGGACAGTCTGGTTCTTCCCCACTGTTTGTATGAATCCCAAGCTTCTAGCACAGTAAGAAGCAACTAGTATGCACTTAAAAAATAAAGCCCATCAAAATGATAAATATGTACCCTACTCTAACCATTCTTTTGCAGATCTAAAATGAAGCTGACATATTCAATGTCAAAATGAGTTTGCTCTCAAAATCAAGGTAGAAAATAGATTGGAGTTCTTACAGAAGCCTCAGTTTTACACAACATAGCACAAATTGGATAACTTGTGCTCTACTACTAATGCACACAATTCTTAATTGACTATAATTTAACTACAAAAAATTACTGTATTCCTATTATGTAAAATGAAATTTGATAAACTATACTGACATTTAAATACCTAGAATAAAAACATTTAAGGTTTCACTAATGGATCAAAAATTACATCACAGTTAAAGTAACTATGTAGTGTATTTTATAAAAACACACATTTCTCAAAAAATATACAAATGGCCAACAAATGGATGAAAAAATGCTCAACATCACTAATCATCAGAGAAATGTAAATTAAAACCACAATGAGTGGCCATTATTAAAAAGTCAAAAAACAGTAGATGTTGGTGTGGATGTGGTGAACAGGGAATGCATACACTCTGCTGGTGGGAATGTAAATTAGTACAACTTCTATGGAAAACTGTTTGGAGATTTCTTAAAGAATTAAAAGCAGGTCTACCATTCGATCAAGGAATCACACTACTGGGTATCTGTCTGAAGGGAAATAAGTCATTACATCAAAAAGGCATCTGCAAGCATACGTTTATTGCAGCACAACTCACAACTGCAAAGATATGGAATCAACCTAAGGGCCCATCGAACAATGAATGGATAAAGAAAATGTGGCATGTATACAATGTGGAATACTCCTCAGCCATAAAAAAGAATGAAATAATGTATTTTGCAACAACTTGGATGGAGGTGTAGGCCATTATTCTAAGAGAAGTAACTGAGGAATGGAAAACCGAATATCACGTATTCTCACTTAGAAGTGGGAGCTAAGCTATGAGTATGCAAGGGTATACAGAGTGATATAATGGACTATGGGGACTCAAGAAGGGGTAGGGCCAGTGGGGAGGCAAGGAATAACAACCTACATATTGGGTACAATGTACACTACTTGGGTGACTAGTGCACTAAAATCTCAGACTTCGTCTCTATACAATTAATTCATGTAACCACTTGTATTCCAAAAGTGGTTGAAATTAAAAAAAAAAAAAATTTAAAGCCACATATTTGTTTTGAAATTTTTTTAGAGAAATTTAATTGTATTCTGCTGTTCAGTAAAAAGTGTTCAACAGCAATCTCTTATGTTCTGGCTCCTTCGCCTCCAACTTATTTCCCTTCTCTGGAAAAAAAAATGCAATAAAATAAAGGATAGAGTGCAAAAGATTTTTTAATAAGAACTCTCAGTAAAAGCAATTGCATGAAAATGGAAATTACTGGCAGTAAGTGGTCTCCAAACATCTGCTTTGAAAGATGTTTTTTATAATGATTCACATGCTCTTTTTATACCTGATCTCCCTTATCATTTAAGCTAATTTTTTAACATTTATAAGCTGCATTTTAAAAAACTGAGGGCTTCCTATGTTTCTTTATTCCTCAACAAATGTTTGTATAAGTTGTGCTCTCATACATACTTTTTAAAAAGCTTAATTATGTCACTATGTAATAGCACTATAAAAGCAACACAGTGTGTGAAAAACAGCACTAGATAGAAAGAAATGTTATCTCGATTCTAGTTCTGACTTCACAATACCTTTTGGATCTTTAGCAAACTTATATAACCTACTATGGCCTCAGTCTCCTTTTCAATAAAATAAACGGGCTGAATTAAATCATCTTTACCTCCCTAACACCTTAAAAGTGCTACCATTTTGATATACTACTTAAAAAATACATTTCATTCTTAGTTATACTCCATACACTTGCCTCTATGTTCAAAATCATTACTTCCAGTTCCTCAGAAGTCTCAAAAAATACTGCTGAAGGAAATGGAATTAATTTTTACTTTCCTATTATATATTTCACTTGAGAGTAAGGAGGACAGAAGGCAATAAAATACAACTGTTTGTGCAGTTGTGTGACGTCTTAGCTTGTACTGAGGGCAATGCTGTATGCACGCTTTTGATCAATGTAAAGAAGGTCTAGCATAGATAAACTTTCCTACAGGGAAACCAAAACAGTTGGATTGATTCTTTCTTTCTCCTTGTCACCCAAAACTGTGGGACATACTAGAGATAAAGAAGTAAGGGGAAATTAAACTTTCGTAAGCATACAGGAAAGCAAGCAGCAGCATGTTTTTCTTTACCCTGTTAAGTGTCATGGGCTAGAAGGACACTGAAGTTGTGAAGGAAGGGAGGTAACATGTTTAAGAAACTCAATACCTAGTTTTATAATGCAATGGCCTGTTTAGAATATTTAAGCTAAAGATATGGACATAAGATGTACTGAGCACATGAAAATAAGTAGACCACTGAAAAAGCAGAAACTATGAGGAATTTCTAAAAGATAGATCATGAGTAATTCCAGCACTTTGGGAGGCTGAGGCAGAAGGATTGCTTGAGCCCAGAAGGTCAAGACCAGCCTAAGCAATATAACAAGGTCCCATCTCTACAAAAGTTATACAAAGTAGCCACGATGGTGGCACATGCTTATAGTCCCAGTTTCTTGAGAGGCTAAAGCAGGAGGATCACTTGTGCCCAGGAGTTCAATGCTGCAGTGAGCTATAATTGTACCACTGCACACCAGCCTGAGCAACAGAGGAAGACCCTGTCTATAAAAAAAAAAATCTAGTAGGATCAAACTGAAAGGTAAAATTCCAGACACATGCAGAAGATAAGTAAGTACTCTTCCAGGGGAAACTATGGGAGCTTCAGCCTAAAGGCAACAGATGCAAACAGTGGGTGAAAACAACGGTCACCTAAGACAATCTTAAGGCTGATTTCCTCTCTCCCCTCCCCTTACTTCTGCTTGGCTGCAAGCAAAATTGCTCACTCTTGGCTAAAGGCACATGTACTCTTGGGTTAGAAGAAGGGCAGATTCATAGCTAGCTACTGATGACCAAAAAGAACAGGAAGCACTGCTGGTAGAAGAACATTATTGACAAATCTTTCCTGGCAGTACATTCAAACCTTGCCCCACAAGGGCATTCTGACAGAAAATTTTTATTGCAAATAACTCCTTTTGACTTAGTGATTTCACTTCTAGGTATGTATCCTAACAGAAATGCTCACACATATTCATTCAGAAGGATGAATCTGACAAGATCGCAGCACCTCTAAATAAGGAAATATTAGAAGCCAGCTAAATGTCCACCAGTAGAAAAGCTCAAATAAACTATAGTATTTTCATAGTATTAAATATTATATACCTGTTAAAAAAGAATGAGGTCAATATACATAAAATAGCATCGAATATAAGAAAAAAGTTAGTAGCTAATATACTATATACAGCATGGCCACATTTATATTTTAAAAATAGTAGGTGTTTATAAATACAAAAGAGGAAACCAGAAGACTATACATCAAACTATTTACCTCCTTAGGACTAGGAGACTTTCTGGGTAGGGATAAGTAAGTAAAGGGAATTTTCACATAATAATTTAATATTTCACAATGAGAATGCATTTCTATATACCCCTCACACTTGAAAAAGAAAAAAAAATTTGCCAATTTGAATCTTGAATTGAGAAGAATGTTCCCCACCTAGACAAGAAAATTTTATACAATTTATATATCAAAAATTTTAAAATAATATCCACAGCACTCTATTAACTTCAGTATGTTATAGATAACTGAACTACCCTCTACCACAACACACACATACCAAAAAGGTACAAACTATATGAACAGATTACATTATTGTTTTCATTTTGTAAACATATTCAAATAAAATGTTTTTAAAATCTATTTCTTTTTAAAATTTAAATGTCATTCATGCAAATACTTATTTTGTGACAGCTATGAACTAACTGCATTCTCATGGTTTCCTGGAATGATAAAGCCAAGAAATATACAAGTTTGAAACCCTGACTGTTGCTCAAACACTTTGAATTCAGAATATGAAAACGCAGTCATTCGCTACCTTTCCTCTGTATAACAAGGCCAAACCCCACCTCCCTATCAAAAAAAAAAAAAAAAAAAATGAAACCCAGGCTAGGCAATGGAATGAGAGACTCTGTCTCAAAAAAAAAAAAAAAAAGTCCCCACAAACACAAACACTATTCCCTTTTCACTCATACAAGGGCCTAAGTGTTTCCCTTCTCTAAGTTCTGCTTTCTCCTATCAGAATTCTATTCTCTCCCTTGTCACCATATGAACAGGAAAAACATATCAAACCTAAAGTTATCCAAAGAGAAGAAAAATTTCTACCACGATCTTGAACAACAAATTTGTTTTTAAATACTGTTTAGTAGAATTTTATACTAATGTTTATATATGTTTATAAACTATACATATTTGTACAACTAATGCATATATAAAAATAAATTTTAATTAAAACTAGATAAAGGAATTAAAAATGTCAGATCCACAAAAAAGCATGTGATATAAAGTGCATGTTTACTCAATTTTGCCACTTCACATTGTATTCATATTTCAAAACATTATACTGTACATAAATATATACAACTTTTGTCAGTTAAAAGTAATTAAGGTTTTTAAAATGTCAAACACATTTTTAAAATTACAAGTTTTTAGATAACAAAGAAAAAAGACAATACCTCAAACAGATGATCCTGAAGTGATTTTCAGAAAGAAACACTATTTTATATTGGACTGCTTGGCTTTTTACTACCTATTTCTAAGAGCTCTTTGTAGTCAAGGAAAACAACTAGAAAATAGGTTTTTGGAACACACAAATTGAAAAATGCATGTTAATACTTTAGAACAATTACCAGAAGTAGGAGATAGTGGGTAAGAAGTGCTATGTCAAGTATGGAATGTGTCGAAATCTCCAGAAGAGCTTTTCGAACTATAAAGGCCACTTGATCCCCCACAATCACCTTTTGAAATCTACTACAACCAAATTTACCAAGAGATACATATCATACAAGTGACCAGTGTGGAGGCAGTGTGAATGCCAACTACTGCTTTTAGACTACAGGTGACCGATAAAATAAAGCCATATCTTCAAGCTTTTTCAAGGAGTAGGCAGAATTATATTTTATCTCAAATGAGATAAAAGTAACATTTTTAGACTAGCATAAAATCTCCAAGTTATCTAAAATTATTTGTAAAATATTATATGCAGCTATGCTCAATATCTTAATATAACTTTAAAACCTGCCCCACTGATCACAAACCATCTTGGGTTTCACAGAAAGAGATATTATAATTTAACATAGTGGCTCTCAATCTTGCATGAGCATTAGATTTACCTGGGAAGCTTTATAAAAATACTCATGTCCAATCAGTATGTCTTGGGATGGGATCTTGGTACCAATTTTTTTTTTTTTTTTTTTTTTTGAGATAGAGTTTCGCTCTTTGTTGCCCAGGCTGGAGTGCAGTGGCGTGAGCTCAGCTCACTGCAACCTCCACCTCCCGGGTTAAAGCGATTCCCCTGTCTCAGCCTGCCAAGTAGCTGGGATTACAGGTACCCACTACCACGTCTGGCTAATCTTTGTATTTTTAGTAGAGATGGGGTTTCACCATGTTGGCCAGGCTGGTCTTGAATTCCTGACCTCAGGTGATCCGCCTGTCTCACCCTGCCAAAGTGCTGGGATTACAGGTTTGAGCTACAATGCCTGGCCAGATATAGATATCTATATCTATATCTATATCTATATCTATATCTAGGTATTGGAAGCTTTCCGTGTCTAGCCAGGATGAAAAAACAATTGGATTAATCAAATGAACTGCCCTGAATGCTATATATTCATCTTTGATTTTTCTATGCTCCTGAGCAGCTGTGGAAACTTGGGTATTTAACACAATATTCTGAGTCTTAATTCTCTCACTCTGTAGTATGAACTGACCTCGCTTAATATGATGCCCAGGGATCCTCCCGGCTTTAAAGTTGTTTGATTAGACCATTCAAAACTGGCATACACATTTAACATATAAAACGTGCTTCAAGTAAAAGTTAAACCTCATAACGTATACACTAAATTTTTACAGTTAAGATTTTCCACATTTGCAAATCGCATGTGCGGAACCATATTTACAAAAATAAGTGTTAATAGCTTGTTCTTAAGATATAGTTACTATATGTTTGTCAATGACAACCTTAATTACTATGAAATCCTATCCTTCACTGAAAAATCTGAAGTCATCCTCATACTCTAAGGGAACATTTTCAGTATCACATACCATTAAGAGTTATTCTTTGTGGTAACATATATCAAAAAAAGAAAAAAAAGAGACTAGTTTTTATGGAAAGGGTTTTTATCAAAACCAACAACTAATTTACAGAAAAAAAAATGGCACTAGACTTTAGAAATTAAATACATATATAAAGAAGTATTCATTTAAAAAGCCATTTTTAACAAATTAAGATTTCATTGCCACATATTAGATAAGATTTAAATTGCTTCTGTTTAAACACTTGGAAATGGGATTACCATTAGAAGAAAAAAAAAACCTTAATTCCGTATCAAAAACTTTAATTAAAGCCATATAACTTGTGATTAATATACTTACATTTAATCAAATTGAAAGACAATACTACATTATTTTCTAAAAGATAATTTTTTTTAAAACAATAGCTCATTTCTTCTAAAATCATACACACATCAAGATGGCAACACTTATGTTAATGTAAAATATTCACCTTTCATTTATCAGAACATATTAACAAGGGCAAAATTTTCAGTCATATAGTTTTGTAAAACAAAATGTAAGTTTATGCTCATCATCTCATATTGGCCTTAGGAAAACAAATCTGAAAAAAAATTAAAGCATATTTTAAAGCTAGATACAAGTCATTTTGGGCTGCTCAGTATTCCTGGTCATATTTCAACAGAACACAAAATAAGAGCCTATGTGATGAAAATTAATAAGTATACAAATAATAAAACTTCAACATACTATTCTAAGGTACTTTGACAAAAAAAATCTAAAATAAATGACATACAACAAGGCTTAACTTACTTCTATTTTTATGGTATAAATGTTAAATCATTCCTAATATAAATACAAGGGTAGTTAATCTTGAAAACGTTTTCTATAGAACATCATTTGAATTTTGAATTATTTTCAAACATGACTTTAAAATTATGGTCAAAATTAGCAATCCAAAAATACTGTAATTAAAAGAAAGCAAATTCCCAAAATTAAATAGAAAGTATATCCAGCCCTCATAAGACATATGAAATATTTACATAATAATATGTAAGATATATTTCCTGTTGCAATAAATTATGAGAGGTTGGAATGAGTCTTGATGTAAAATGATATTTACCAATTCTTTTTAAAATAATGCAGTTCTTACATTCCTTTTATGTTTCCAAATCATAATACTACTTAATAGATGTAAAAATATAAAGTATTAGAATGTCTTTTTTGCCCTAATATTTAGGAAGAAAAGAGAATTCCAAAGAATAAAACATTCAGTTAAAAATATGTTTCCTCTTCTACTTCGACCCTCTTTGAAGTCAGCCTTTCAAGGTCCATTATCAGATGGAATGCAGTAGTAAAGATTTTATGACACTATACTAAATTTTTATTATTTCATTGAGAAAAAATATAATAATAAAAAGGATTAAGATCTATTTCCTTTTTCACCATGTTAAGCTTTTAAGCTATGTTTTGCTTTCATCAATTCCATAAATCGAAAGTATTCTTCTTTTAATCCCAACAGTTGACAAAATAATGCATTTTACACGTGAATATGCTCAAGGAAAAAAAATTAACATTCTTTATCATTTCCCAACAGAGACAGTTAATACTCTACGGCCACATTAATAGAATCTTTCTGCCATTGTAGAAAGTTTGATAGCACTCCTATTTCAATGTCTGAATTTTTCTCCTTTTTTTGACAAAGACAAATGATTGCCATCAATCAAGATCCAATCGGGTATACAGAGAGTCAGGCAAATGCATCACTCTTTACTGGTTTTCTTGTTATTTGAGCAGGCTTTGCTCTATATTATTTTATAGAATGATCAAAAAACCAGCATTAAGATAGATCATTCACACCCACTGTAAAATTAACTTTCATGAATAATGAGTTTTAAACCTCAGATAATGTATATGTTATACCAAGGATATTACTGAGTTCATTCCTGGCTAGAGATTATGTAAATGATACTATATGACCTTTATCATTACAACAGGACATGCAAAACACATAATATTTCATACATCATTTTAAAGCAAGTCAGTTTCTAAAGGAAAAATCGTCATTTACAATCTGCATGGTGAAGTGTTAAAGTTTTGAAAGAAAGAAGTATCTCTGAACATTGAGTCCTTCTTTTAACCTGTTACTTCCATTGAACATAAGGCAATAAAACCTACTAGTTCAAAAAGATGTACTTGATTTCTATACTTCTTTGTTGAGCTACTGTTAACATTATTTGAAAAACTCGTATCATGTTGGCTAATCAATACTAAGTTTAAAATGGGTAACAAGTATTAACATACACTTCTAAGTCATTCCTCTCAAAATTTTTGCTGTTGTTTTTGAGAAAGGGTCTCTGTCACCCAAGCTTGGCTGTAGTGGCTTGATGACAGCTCAGTGCAGCTTCAAATTCTTGGGCTCAAATGATCCTCTCGCCTCATCCCCCAGGCAACTGGGACTACAGGTCAATGTCACCATAGCTATTTTGTTTTTGTTTCTGTTTTTTTTGTAGAGACCAGGTCTCACTACATTGCCCAGGCTGGTCTCAAACTCCTGGTCTCAAGCAATCCTCCTGCCTCAGTCTCCCAAAGTGCTGCGATTACAGGTGTGGTCCACTGTATCCAGTCTCAAAATGTCAATGTAATGGGTTAAGGAAGTAAAGGAAAACATTCCAATACTGTTTCTTTAGAACTATATTCTGCCAATCTTAAAATACTAAAAATATAAGTACAAACTACAATGGCCCACCAATTATAAAATAGCTCCTTTTTTAAAAGGTATAGGTCAGGCACGGTGGCTCATGCCTGTAATCCCAGCATTTAGGGAGGCCGAAGCAGGTGGATCATTTGAAGTCAGGAGTTTGAGACCAGCCTGGTCAACATGGTCAAACCCCATCTCAACTAAAAACACAAAACTTAGCAGGGTGCAGTGGCACATGCCTGTAGTCCCAGCTACTTGGGAGGCTGAGGCAGGAAGATCACTTCAACCCAGGAGGCGAAGGTTGCAGTGAGCCAAGGTCACACCATTGTACTACAGCCTGGGTGGTAAACAGAGCAAGACTCTGTGTAAACAAAATAAAAAAATAAAAAAAGGTATATAAAGAAATACATATTGCAAGTCAGGAGTGGTGGCTCACGCCTGTAATCCCAGCACTTTGGGAGGCTGAGGTGGGTGGATTGCCTGAAGTTAGGAGTTCGAGACCAGCCTGGCAAACATGATGAAACCCCATCTCTACTAAAAATACAAAAAATTAGCCAGGCATGGTGGTGCCCACCATGTAATCCCAGTTACTTGTGAGGCTGAGGCAGGAGAATCACTTGAACCCGGAAGGTGGAGGATGCAGTAGCCAAGGCCACAACATTGCACTCCAACCAGGGCAACAAGAGCAAAATTCAGTCTCGAAAAACAACAACAACAAGAAAAACATAAGGCAAACCCAGTTCCCTTCTGTTGTAATTCCACCCCCATCTTGTTGACAGTTATCCACAGAATCATCCAAGCACAAAGCCTGTATATCATCTTTGAACCTTCCCTTTCCCTAAGCTTCTTACAATGAACTTCCAATTGCTTTTTCCTAAATAATTTCGATCCATGCCCACTACCACAGTTCTGCCATATCTCATGCCTAGTCTGCTACGATTATAACACCTTTCTATGGTGTCACTATTAGCAATGTTTTTCTTCTTCAAATCTATAATCAAAAAGAACTACCAGAATGATCAATCCTAAAAAGATCTGCTGACATCAATAGTTTACTCCACAAATTTCAATAGCACTACACCCCTTACAGCAGCGATGCCCAAAGGGGATACATAACATAACTCATTTGGATGTTGGAAGATAATTGCAGAGAAAAAAGTCAAAAATTGGGGTTTATTAATATTTAATATATAGTCTAATTCTGGCATCCTTATTCAGTCTGAATGTCAGTAATCACATAATATGTGATATGCAACTTCCACATATTAACACATACTGGAGTTTACTTATGCCTACTTAAACAGGTTTACGGATTACACTATTTTAAATAAATAGAGTATTTAGAATACTTTGCAATCAGATAAAAAGTGACCAGAAATTACCTAACAATGGTTGAATAGTATGATAATACTCAATTATCTTAAAAAAACCAATCATTCCAAATTTGCTAAACTTTTCTGTGGCAGTGCACTGCAACATGCTCTGAAACAGCTATTTGAAAATGAACACATAAAATATATATCTTTAAAATAAAGGTAGCATTTTAACAATGAAGAAGTAATAAATACCTTAGAAAAACATACTATGGAAAGAGATGTTTATAAATATTTCCATCATTATGTGATTTTTGTTGCCTAAAACTATCTTAACATCCTATAAAAACTCTTAAATTTGTATTTTAATTAAAACAACAAATTAGAAACAGTGTCATAACCGTGTGCCAATGGATTTTGTACAAACATAATGTCTGTAAAAACATTAAAATATTCATACAAATATTTGAAGAAAACCGAGACTTTTGTAAAGTTAGATAGTCCTTAAAATATTTTCTTCGGCTTTATTTTATCCTTTAATTTCTCCTAGAAATAGTGGCAATATTTAACACTTGTTTTAAAGATTTCAGAGTTTAGATTATTCTTGATCTGTATCTATATAAAAAAAGAAAAGGCAGAGAGGATAATATTATGTACCTTACAAGGTAATTTAACAAGATATATGGACTTAGTAAAGGGATCCCTGACTAGTAACATAAGTTGCTGTTGCTACTACTACCATTCCTAACATTTTTATGAGTATGTAGTACACAAAAAAGGGACTTGTTTCTCAGAATGAGAGTACAAAACATTAGGAGTAATTTCTGAGAAAATCGGAGTGGAAGGCATCCAATTTAGGAACATGGTAAGTTATACAGGAAAAACCGATTTATCATTTTGAAACAAACCACCAAGACCCTCTGCATGAATGGCATATATGAAAATATTTTAAGATGAGAATAAATTGTCTTAAATTTCTATATATATTACATAATCACCTTCCAAAAATGTACCAGCAATATACTCTTCCATATGAGAATGTGTATTTCCCCAACTGTCATTAACACTGAGTAGTAATGGCCTTATTAATCTTTACCAAACTTACAGGTGAGGGATATGAAAGAGAGGAGACTATTGGATATGAATCCAAGGTTTTAAGTTATATTCCAATACTGATTCCATTAATAAAAACAGAAAACACTGGAAGGAGGAGAGACTTGCAAACAAAGATAAATTTAGTTTGGGACATGTTGAGTTTGAGGGGCCAGAAGTACCTCCACATGGAACAATCAAAAACGTTCTGAAAATAGAGATGTGGAGCTAAGAAGAGAGGTAAAGATCAGAGTATTGATTTGAGATTCCTGTATAGAATCCTGTATAGAAGTGATGGTTGGGCCGGGCGTGGTGGCTCACGCCTATAATCCCTGCACTTTGGGAGGCCAAGGCAGGTGGATTATTTGAGGTTGGGAGTGCGAAACCAGCCTGGGCAACATGTTGAAAACCCGTCTCTACTAAACATACAAAAATTAGCCAGGTGTGGTGGCAGGTACCTGTAATCCCAGCTACTTAGGAGGCTGAGGCAGGAGAATTGCTTGAGCCCAGGAGGCAGAGGTTGCAGTGAGAAGATATCATGTCATTGCACTCCAGCCTGGGCGACAGAGTGAGACTCTGTCTTGAGGAAAAAAAAAAAAAGTGATGGTTGAGGTGCTAGCCGAGATTAGGATCATAAAAGAACTAATTTAGAAAAAGAAAAAATACCAGCAACAGAATTTTTCTGGGACAACTCTAAATACCAGAATTAGGCAAAAGCAAGCTCCAAGGACGCAATGCTCATGTTACTCATCTCTGTTACACTGATACCTAGCAAAGAGCCTTGCTCAGAGTAGGTATTCAATAAAAACTTGTTGAATGCACTATTTAATAATTAATAAGAGACAGAGCCATCAGAACAAAAGAGAACTAGAAGCAAACAAGTTAAGTCAAATAAGATTTTTTAAAAATTAGAAACTATTAGTCTTGGTGCTCCCAGCAGCATTTTTCAACCACAGTGAACTACTTTCCATTCATGGGCTTGTCCTAGCTCTCCTCCTAGCTCTCTCTCATGTTGCCCCTGCCCTGTGGCATCTTCCCCACCAACCACGTTTCACCCTATCTGCCTGCTATCAATTAACATCCAACAGCTAAGTCTCAGCTTAGATGTCAGCTCCTACAGGTAATTTTGATCTCATCAATTTACACTTCCTGTATCATAGCAGTTATTCAGCTGCTTTATCATTGCCTGTTTATTTTCCCCCCTCCAAGTCTATAAGCTCTGTAGTTTTTATATCTAATCATCTTAGCCACGAAGCTAGAGTTTCTTTCCAGGCCATTCCTTTTCTCACCCTATATTCTCTCATCCTATGATATCATCCAAACTTTTGGCTATAATTACCCACATGTATGTGAACTCCAAAATTTATACACCCATCCAAGATCTCCTTTTGAGTTCTAGACCCATATATCTAAATGCTTACTTGCTATATAGTTTAGCAGTTAAGAACACGAAATCAAATACAGTATTTTTAAATTCTGGGCTTGCCAGTTATTAGCTGTTACTAGCTGTGTGAACAAGACATTTAACATCTCTGTACTTCAACTGCCTTACCTATAAAATGAGAATAACAATAAAAAGAGAACCTAATTCTTAAGGTTGTTGGGCAGATTATATAAAACAATATTTAAAGTACTTACAGTAGTGCTTTGCATATAGGAAATACTTCTTGAGTGCTAAATATTATAATAATGTAAATTCAGTGAAGGCAGTGATTTTCATTTCTTTTGTTCACTATCTAATCACCAAATCTTTAGACAACGGCTGACACACTACTGAATAGTTGTTGAATAAATGAATGAATAAATTCATCTCAATTTCAACAGTCAAAACTAAATTAATGACCTTACCCACAACTAGTCCCCTTCAACGTGAAAGGCATCATAGTTCACCCAGTTGTGCAAGTCTATACAATCTATGTTCTACACACTGCAGCCAGGGGGTTGTCAAAGCACAACACTAATCATGTTCCCCATCCTTTCCATCATAAAATCTTTATGGCTCCTTATTCCTCTTTAGAAAAGCACCCAATATGGCCATACGGTCTCTGTAATCTGGCTATTGTCAGTATCTCCATAGTACACATATCTGCTCACTAACCACATTCCAGCTGTATAACCTTTCTTCTGGTCCTTGTACTCATGCTTCTTGTTTAAATACCTTTGTTGGTCAGATGCGGTGGCTTACGCCTGTAATCCCAGCATTTTGGGAGGCCGAGGCGGGTGGATCATCTGAAGTCAGGAGTTCGAGACCAGCCTGGCCAACATAGTTGAAACCCTGTCTCTACTGAAAATACAAAAATTAGTTGGGCATGGTGGCGGGTGCCTGTAATTCCAGCTACTTGGGTGGCTGAGCCAGGAGAATCACTTGAACCCAGGAGGCAGAGGTTGCAGTGAGCCAAGATCACACCACTGCACTCCAGCCTGGGTGAAAAGAGCAAAACTCCATCTCTGAATGAATGAATGCCTTTGCAGGTGCTGTTCCCTCTACCTTGATAACACTATCTTCCCCTCTCCATCTAGCTACCTCCTTAGTTACTAACTCTTCAAATTCTAACTGAATTGTTACTTCAAAGATAACTTTCCAGCGCTCCTTAACTAGATATCAACTGAAGGCATTCATCATTCAATTTTGTCATAGCAATTTCTTCATAGCATGTTCACAACAGTAAATTTATATCTGTTTTATAACATTAATAGCTGCCTTTCCTTCTGGATAATGAAATCTATGTAAACTTGGAACATGTCCACTTGGAACATGTCCACTTCTGTTTATTACTGGAGCTCTGAGTCATAGCATAGTGACTGGCACATAGCAGGTGAATATTCACTGACTATTCAATGAACAAGATAAAAGCCAATTAAACTTTTTTTATTATATTCAATGAACAAGATAAAATTCAAGTAACCATAGCATTTAAGGAAGCAGTATCAACAGGGATGAAGAAGGTAACCATAAATTCAATTCATGATGACCATTTGAAAAGTAATAAGCTATGCCACATAATACTATTGTGAAGGATCTGACACTACCTGTTCATATATTTCTTCTTTACATTCTCTTTTCAGATTCCAGAATATAGTCTCTCCTGTTTTTCTCCCTCATTTTCCCTTCTGAATCTTAGCTTCTGTTCTGCAGTGGGCAGGCATTTGCAAACATACCCCTGAAGGCAGAGGAAGCTAACAGACCAAACAAAGAGACTGACAAATACAGTTTCTCAGAAAGAAACATTTAATAAGGACTTACAAACAGAAGCCATAGTCTTAAGCACTCATAAGACTCTAGATGGTGGATCCCTGCACCACTGCCCCCTAGACCCAGGGCGTATATACCATAGAGAAAGAATGTGCAGGACAATTGAAGTTGACCTCTCAGGGAAAGGCAAGCATGCTATGTGAATCTGCCTAAGGGCAGGATTTATGATCAAGGTTGTTAGGACCTGGGGCAGGATTTATGGTAACAATAGATAAAGTAGAAATCTTAGAGGCATTTCCAGAACAGGGGTTAATCAGAAGTCAACATGGCAGATTAGCATCCAAGATGGAGTTTCTTTAGCCTCCACAGCTTCTCTACTTTCCCTTTAAAATTCTACTCCTGGATTCTACCATAAGCCTGTTTTTCTTACAAACCAGGAATATCAGCATGGCTCCTGCCACTAAAACTATCACCTATGTGACAATGGTACCAAATCTCAACTCTTTAGTAAAGATTTTTCTCATAAGACTGCATTTTCCAACTGCTTAATAACATTTCCATTTTGCTTACCCAAATATATGTTAATGTGTCCCAATATTAAAAACAGTATCCTATTTCTAACTTGTTCCTTCTTCTATATTTCCATATCACTATCATTCTCTCCACCACTTCCCCTCTCTGCCTCTAACACATAACACCCTCAACCCTCTCTCTTCGGAAAGGTTTGTCTTTCATCTCCACAGTTTTTAAGGCTTGCTGTATATGAACTTGTTAAATTCTTAAGAAGAAGGCAATACCTTATTTCTTTTTTTATTTTGAAAATGTTTCAAATTTGTAGAAAAGTTAGCAGTGGAAAATTGTAACATGACGCCCCATTGACACCAGTTAACTTCCTATCAACAAGGACTTTGTATATTTCCTATAAACAAGGACTTTGCTCTATACAATAACAATATGACTGTGAAAGTCAGGAAACTAAAACTGACACATTATTACCTTCCAATTTTTAAGCACTACTCAAATTTCACTAATTACCCCAGGAGTCCTTATAGCAAGATGACACAGCTCAGAATCATGGCTGGCATTGAGTTATTATGTCTCTTTATTCTCTAACAATCTGGAAGAATAGTTCTATAGTCTTTCCTGAAATTTTAAGACACTGACATTTAGATGATTACAGGTCAATTATTTTGTAGAATGTCCCTCAATTTGGGTTTAACTAATATTTCTTCTACATGATTAGACTCAGATAGGCACTGTGGGCATATCACAGAGTGATACTATGATCTTCTCAATAAATATAGTCTAAAAGGAAGCACATGGTTTCAGTTTCTCTAATTACTAATGATGCCCATTTTGATCACCTGACGACATGGTAGCTACCAAGTTTTTTGTGGTTGTTGTTGTTGTTGTTGTTGTTGTTTTTAATGTAAATTACTCTTTCTCTCTTTGTAATTAATGAATATTTTTTGAGGAGGTACTTTGGAACTACACAAATTTTCTGATCTTCATCAAACTTTCCATTTGTTCATTTATTTATATTAGTATGATCTTGCATTATAATTTATTGCTATCAATTAGATAATATCTATTTTGACATTAGAATGTTCACTGATTTGGCCAGTGGGATTCTTTGCAAGCTGATTCTTTTTCCTTCTTACATGTCTCCATCATTCTTCGAGCACTTCTTTACATTCTAGCACAAAAAGGTGCTATGAGCTCATCTTATAGTTTCCCTGCTATAGTCCTGGAAGTAGCCATTGCTCCACAAAGCCCTGGTTTCAATGGAGAAGATCAAGGCTTTAGGTACATTCATTGCTACTGGAATGTCACTGCTCCCAGGCCCTCTCAGTGGACAAAGCTAGGAAATACATCTGGCTGGGCACAATGGCTTATGCCTATAATCCCAGTACTTTGGGAGGCTGGGGCAGGAGGATCACTTAAGCCCAGGAGTTCAAAATCAGCTTGGGCAATATAGTGAGAACCCTTCTTTACAAAAACATTTAAAAATGAGCTGAGCATGGTGGGACATGCCTGCAGTCCCAGATTCTTGGCACGCTGAGGTGGGAGGATCACTTGAGCCCAGGAGGCAGAGGTTGTAACAAGCTATGATCACACCACTGCACTCCAGCCTGAGTAACAGAGCAAGACCCTGTCTCAGAAATAAAAATGAAATAATATACATATACCCAAAACAAAAAACCACAGGGTTCATGCCGTTTTCTCATTTTCCTTATTTGTATTCCCTTATTTAACTAGGAGAAACCTGGCCCCCATTATTCTTATTTATGTATATGATTAATCCCTATAAACATAACCCAACTCCCATCCCCAGGACAGACTCCTCCACACACAGATTACCTACTCAACTCATGTGGGGTCATCATCCCCTGCTGGGCTCTCGCATGGATGCTCTCTACATATTGCTCAGGCTCTGACAACCCATGCTAGGCCACCTTCCTCCCCACACTTCAGGCTGTGATGACATACACAGGCCTCCACATCCTACTTTGGCTCCAACATTCTGTGCGAGACCACTCTCCAACACAGACATCCTCCTCAATCTGCTTAGACTTTGACATCCTGCATCTTTTTGAGCATCCTCTCAGTGTAAACATTCCCCTTCATCTGCTTGGGATGCAACCCCATAGGCTGAGCCATCCTCCTGCAGAGACCGCCTCCTCCTGCTGCTTCGGTGTTGCCACGCTGCTGGCCCTTACCTTCAGTGTGGACACCTACATTTCTCAGCCCACCTGATATCTTTTTGACTGAACTGCTAAGGAACGGGATGGAAAAGAAGAGGAAGAGAACATTGTATGTTCTGTGTTTAATGTATTTTTAAACTTACAGTTTAATGACTTTTGGTAAATTTATACAATTATGCAATCATCACTGTAATCCAGTTTTAGAATGCTTCCATCACCCAAAAAGTTCCCTTTTGTCCAGCTGAGATCAATCTGTGTTTCTAGGTCTAATCTCAGATATATACCTATCTGTTTTTTGTCTTTTATTTTCTACAAATTCCATATATATATGGAATCATACAATATATACAATTGTACACCATCTTTTATATCTGTCTTCTTTACATCTGTCTTCTTTCCCTTAGCATAATGATTTTAAGCCTCACTTTTTGTCACTTTTTTGTCACTCTCAGTCACTTTTTCCTTTGTATTGCTAACTCATATTCTCTTTACAGGATACATCCAATTTTGTTTATCCATTCACGAATTGATAAACATTTACATTGTTTCCAGTTTGTTTCTATTATGAGTAATGTTGCTATGAACATATGCATATAATATAATACTTCGTGTGGAAAAATGTTTTCATATCTCTTGGCCAGCCACTTAGAAATGAAAATGCTGGGTTGAATCATATGTGCATGCTTAACTTTATTGGAAATAAAACTGTTTTTGAAAACGGCAGTAACAATTTATGTTCATAGCAGCATTATGTGAGAATTCCAGTTTCTCTACATCCTTGTCAATACGTGATAATAACAGACCTTTAGTTTGTACCCTTTCTCGTGGTTGTGAAGTGCTATCTCATTTGGTTTTAATTTGCATTTCCCTAATGACTACTGATGTTGAGCATTTTCTCATGGGGTTATTAGCCATACACATATCCTTTGTGAAATGTTTTCTCTTCAGATCTTTTACTCATTTATATTGAGCTGCTGTATTACTGAATCATAAGAGTTCTTTATACATGCTAAATGTAAGACTTTCCTCAGATAGATAAATTTGTGAATGTTTTCTCTCAATCTTTGGCTTATCTTTTCATTTTTATTTCTTTAATGGTGTTTTTTGAATAGCAAAGTTATAATTTTACTAACACCCAATTTATCTTTTCTTTTATGGACTGTTGTCATAGCTAAGAAATCTTGGCTTAACTCAAAGCCACAAATATCTTTTCCTGTTTTTTTTTTTTTTTTTGTGAACTACTAGAATTTTAGCTAAAATTTAGGCCTATTATCCACTTTCAGTTAATTTTCATACATTATATGAGATAATGTTAAAAACAATCTTTTTTCCCTATAGATATCCAATTGTTACAGCACCAATTGTTATCATGCTTCATAATGCTACTAAATGTATACATAATGCTACTAAACTGTATACTTTAAAATGATTATGATGATAGATGTCATGTGTATTTCACCACATTTAAATTTTATTTTATTTTACTTTACTATTTATTTACTTAGAGACAGGGTCTCACTTTATTGCCCAGGCTGGAGTGCAGTGACACAGTCACGATTCACTGCAGCCTCAACCTCCTAGGCTCAAGTGATCCTCCTGCCTCAGCCTTCCAAGTAGCTGGCACCACAGACATGCACTACTACACCTGGCTAATTTTTAAATTTTGTATAAAGATGAAGTCTTACTTTAGTTGCTCAGGCAACTTCTGAATTCAAGCAATCCTCTACCTCTGCCTCGCAAAATACTGGGATTACAGGCATGAGCTACCACACCTGGCTTAAGTTTATTTTTTGATGCCAACAACATGTCTAGAAAAGACTAGACTAAAACATTAACAGTGACTTGGAAAGGATGGTGTGATTAAAGGTAATTTTTTATTATCCTTTTCATCTTAAATTTATTTATATTTTCTATAGCAAAACTATTATTATTTTCATAATTATATAATAAATACCTGTAGGAAGCATATGGATCTCTGACATTACTAATGAAGCTGAATTATTCCTTTTTAAAAAAAAAAAGTCTAAGCTTTCCACATTGTGTTACAGTGGTACCTTGGCAAGTATCAGTTTGCCACAAAAAACTGGGGTTTATTTCAAGATTATCTGCTCTGTTCCATTGATTTATACAGCTATCCTATACTAATAGCATGGTGTCTTAATTACTGTACCTTTAAGTTTTGGAATTAGGTAGTGTATATACTGAATTTTGTTGTGCTTTTTCAAAATTGTTTGGCTACTGTGACAGACAGCTCCAAGATAGCCCCCAAATGCTCCCTGCCTCCTAGTGCTCATAGTCTTGGCAATCCCTCCTTGAGTAACTTGCTTCTAACTAATGAAATATGGCAATATCAAGGGGATGTCACTCCAAAAATTAGGTTACAAATGATTGTGATTTCCATTTTGCTAGCTGACTCCTCTCTCTTGATGGCTTTGATGAAGCAAGTAAGCCACCATACCGGAGAAGTCCCTGTGGCAAAGAACTCAGGATCTTAGTCCAAGAGCCCTCAAAGGATTAAATTCTGACAACTTCATAAGTGAACTTGAAAGTGGATACTTCCCAGTTGAGCCTTCAGATGAGAACCCAGCCTGCTGACACTTTACTATAGCCATATCAGAGATGGTGGGCCAGAGGAAACAGCTAAATGGTGCCTGGATTCTTGACCCAGTGCACTATGAAACAATAAGTGCATGTTGTTTTAAGCTGCTAAGCTTTAGAGTGATTTGTAACAAAGCAACAGATTACTAATGCAGCTCTTCTGGGACCTTTGTATTTCTATTTATCTTTTAGGATCAGACTACCAATTTCTATTTTAAAAACTCTGAAACTTTCATAGGGGATTATATTGAATCTATAGATCACTTTGGGGAGTACTAGCATCCTACATTATACTGCATAATATTCTATTTGTTTACAACTTCTTTAATTATTATTATTATTTTTGCAACCTCTGCCTCCCGAGTTCAAGCGATTCTTCTGCCTCAGCCTCCTGAGTAGCTGGGATTACAGGCACGCGCCACTACACCTGCCTAATGTTATCTTTAGTAGAGACGGGGTTTCACCATGTTAGTCAGGCTGGTCTTGAACTCATGACCTTGTGATCCACCCACCTGAGCCTCCCAAAGTGCTGGGATTACAGGCATAAGCTGCTACACCCGGCCAACTTCTTTAATTATTATAAATTTCTCTTTAATTTCTCTCAGTAATGCTTTATAGTTTTCAGCATACCAACATTGTACTTCCTGGTATTTTATTCTTTTTGTTGGCTTAAAGATTTCTGCACCGATATTTATGAGGGACCGCATTCACTTTTAACAATAAAGTGCTATTTTCAAGAAGACAAAACTAGGGTTCAGAGAATACTTAAGATCACATAAGCAAAATGTGGGAAGAATGAGATCTAAATTCACCTAACTAAAAATAGTGCACTTTCTACCCCACCCTTGGTTCTCAACAGGTTCAGAACAGTTCCCTAGAGTGAATAATAGAAATTTGCAAGAAAAGTTTTGGTTGTCACAAATGACTGAGTGCTACAATGATTTAGTGGGCAGAAGGGGCAAAAAAAATTCTAGACATTCCACAAGAAGAATAGTTCAATAATAACAATGGTGCTAGATCCTACATTACTTTAGAATGTTCAACTGGATATCAGTGAAAGTGATAAACTAGAAGATTATCTGAGCCTATGCCCCAAATATATATCTATTTATTTAGATGGAGTTTCGCTCTTGTTGCCCAGGCTGGAGTGTAATGGCGTGATCACTGCTCACTGCAACCTCCACCTCCCGGGTTCAAGCGATTCTCCTGCCTCACCCTCCAAAGTAACTGGGATTACAGGCACCTGCCACCATGCCCAGCTAATTTTTTGTATTTTTAGTAGAGATGGGATTTCACTATGTTGGCCAGGCTGGTCTTGAACTCCTGACGACCTCAGGCAATCCACCCGCCTCGGCCTCCCAAAATGCTGGGAATACAGGCATGAGCCACTATGCCAGGCCCCAAATATTTTTTTTTTATTTCAAAAAATGCAATCATTGTGTAAATTAAGGCAAAAATGAACAGTTTGTTTAGTACTACACCAGTATCTACTTACCACTTAGAAAAATCACATTACAGACAATCACACATCCCTCATAGCAGGACAAATCATACATCATACCTCTATCAGTCTGATTTGTACCTGTCACATTTACAGTGACCTATATATAAATACAAGCATCCAGTTATGTCTTTTAGCATAGTTATGTTGGTACTTACAGAATAATGAAATGCATACTACATATATTTTTAAAAATTTTATTTCTCTTATGGTATAGAGCACCATTGATTAATATTATTTATCTAGAAAAGGTCTATTTACTATTCAAAAAAAAACTCATAAGGAATAATTACAAACTATCTGTGATATAAAGAGTATGTTACATTTCAGAGGGTGAAAAACTATAGCATTACATTATGCTACCTCCTAAATATATCTCCTTCTCACCATAATCTCTGGCACCGCAATACTTAATATTCCTTTTATCTCCGGTCTAGTGTCTTTTGACAGCCTCCTATCTAGTCTCCATCACTTGAACTTCCCCTCCAATATAATTTACTTATTGTCAAAATGTTACTGCTTTTCATTTAAAAAAATTATTATCCAAGATATAAAATAGTATCAAGATATTTAAGTTCCTACTATCCTTCAGAAAAAGTCCAAATTCTCCACCATGGCATTTAGGATCTCTTATGACCCGCTTTTATCTGTTTCTAGATTTGTCTACAACCACTCCCTATCACATACTATATGTCTAAACTATGCTTTCTGGACTTTCTCAAAATTTTCTTACTTTCTCATGGCAATGCCTTGCATCACCTACTCCCTCTTCTGACATGACTTCCCATCATCATTCCTGTTCCCATCTTTTGTCCATCTGGAATTCACATACTGTGTGACACCCTACTCTAGATCCTCCTCAAATCTGTATCCTATTTCACAGAGATCCAAAAGCTTACATTCAGACTTTTTACCATACACATTTCGCAGTAACGTAATTAATTATACGCTTAATATTCCCATGAATTCACAATATCCTCAAAATGTAGTAACAAATTTTTATATTCCCTAACAGTTTTTATCATTGTTTTTTCATATTTGTTGATTCAATGAGTATTTAACTAATTTTCCACTCTCCTCATATTCTAACTTTCTTTTCTGAAATTCTAGACATTAATTACATAAATCTAAATACATAATGGCATCAAATTCTAATTTACTCCACAAAAACACAGGAATCATGACTCTTCTAAATATGTCATGATAGAAATAATGTAGTCAGTCTTGACATTCATTTCTCTATTAAGCAGAATCTCAGCATCTTTCACACAGTTAAAATAGGAGAATAAATTTGCAAGTAAGCTTTCATTTGTCTACTTTCTTTTTCTTCTTTGTAGCAAAAGATTAAAAACATTTTAGCCCTTCAATGTTTAAGTTCAAGTGGAACTATCTAAACATCACATCAATCAATACCTTTATATGTTCTTCTTTTCTTCTTTATATGCACAATGGCAAGAATTAGTTTAGGAATACAGGAGTTGGTTACAGTCATTATGCTCTAATGTGGCAAACATTAGTGTCAATTTAAGTAAACTCTAAAGGGTTATGAGGTCAAAATGCAAGACTGCATAATTTATCAGATCAAGCAAATCATTTTGAAAGTACAGAAATAAGTGAAGCATGAGGCTATTACTGCCTTTCATGAATAAAGGTTAATACCAATGTTTATTTAATTACACATTGGATGGTATTTGCTATCTAAACTTTATTTATCAAAATAAGTATTTTGCTACACTGTCATATTTAAAACTACTGGGTCAAATTTAATTTACAGCACTGCCTTATACTAATACAATTAATATATTATTCTATGTTTTAAACAAAAAATTGATATTGCTTTGTACATTTTGATTACTAAAATATGCTACCTGTAAAATATGAAATCTCACTTCTGCATCAAGAGACACCAATGAACAATTCAAAAGCACAAGAATACATACATACGTAAATTCTGCATGTATTTCAAAGTTGTGGGTTATTATTTGTTCTTGTTTGGTGTTTCTACATAGCATTTTCTTACACACAAAAAACAGAAAGTTGTGGGAGAATAGCATAACATACTAGGCCAACAAAAAAAGAAAGATAAAGATACGTTTTTAAAATTAATTATTACTCTTTCTTTTATGAAAGAAAAGACAATGGTATTTTGGTTTTCCATAAATAATAAAATATTCATATTCCATTTTCTAAGGTAAACAGTAATAGGTGAAATGATGTAACAGACATAACAGCTGTGAAGAAAACAGGAAAATATATTAATAGGAAAGAAATGTTACTTTTCCAAAACAGATCTTAAATGAAATGGTGTAATTAGATGAAGGGTTATGTGAAACATGGTAATATACACAAGCAAAATCACAATGCAGATCAATTCTGTTACTTTTACATTTCACTCTGCATATAATATATTGAATAATATTATTTAATCTAAATTCAATAAGATATCAAGATTTCCTCAAAGTCAGTGTTTTGTAGTCAAATCAACTCAAATAAAAGTTCACAGTTATAAGACAGATAATTACACTGTGTTGAAGCAGATGCTTTATATAGCAAATGTTTATTACAGTTACAAACACATACATAAGGAGGCAAAAGAATTAGTCTCAAAGAAAAAATGTTTAAATTCTAAAGCATTGGAATAGAAAAATGTAATGTTATATTTGCATTATTATTGAAATGCAGCTTTAACACGGTATTTAAAAAAATTAATGTACTAGTGATTTGTGCAGGACCTGTATCCTTCATTTGACCCACATAAAAATTTTGTCCAGGCCGGGCGCGGTGGCTCAAGCCTGTAATCCCAGCACTTTGGGAGGCCGAAATGGGTGGATCACAAGGTCAGGAGATCGAGACCATCCTGGCTAACACGGTGAAACCCCGTCTCTACTAAAAAAATACAAAAAACTAGCCAGGCGAGGTGGCGGGCGCCTGTAGTCCCAGCTACTCGGGAGGCTGAGGCAGGAGAATGGCGTGAACCCAGGAGGCAGAGGTTGCAGTGAGCTGAGATCTGGCCACTGCACTCCAGCCTGGGCCACAGAGCGACACTCCGTCTCAAAAAAAAAAAAAAAAAATTTGTCCATAGAATCTCTTGAAGGGAAATTTAAAGTTCCCCCTATTTTATCCACTTCAACCAAATTAAAGATTTCAAATAACAACTTTAACCCACAATTAGTCCAATTCTAGGCTGGGCATATCTAAATGAAGAAAAAAATTGACCTGTCATGAATAACCATTCCATTTTAGGAAAACGCAGACCATTAGAGAGTTCATTTATTTATTCCACAAATACGTACTGAGTATCTACCATATGCCAAGCACTAAAGATACACCAGTAAACAGAACAAATAAGCAATCAAAGAAAAAATTAATTTATAATAAAATGTCATAAAAAGTATTATGAAAAAAATAACTTTACCATGTTAATGCAGGCTAAGAGAGAGTGACGGAGGTACACAGATGATAAGAAAAGGCCGACATAGAAAAGTAGGTCAAAGAAGAATGGGCAAAGATGACATGTGAGTAAATACCTGTATGAAGAGGATATGTAAGCTATATTGACATCTGGACGTAAATGCTGTATGCATGAAGAACATGTGCAGAAGTTCTAATATAGGAGCATGGTATGTTTACTCAAGTAATAGCAAGCAGCCCAGTGTTGTCAGAGCAAAATGATCTAGTGCTCATCTAAGATCAGATCATCCAGGGCTTTGTACATTTCAAAAAGATAGTTTAGCTGTAACATGGTATACTACAGGGATAAAGAGATAAAAGTGGCATTAGGAAAGTTAGAATCAGCAAAATGCTGCTGTATAGCCTATGAGCTAAGAATGGATTGCAAATTTGCAAATAATTGGAAAAAAGATATTTCATGATGTGAAAATTATATAAAATTCAAATTCAAATCTAAGCTTCCATAAATAAAGTTTTATTGGAACACAGCCACACTCATTTGTCTAGGTACTATCTGCTGCTTTTGCACTACAAAAGGAGAGTACGTGGTGCTCTCATCACTTAGCACTGCTGCTCAGCACATTTCAGATCATACTAATGTAGCTATAGATGACAGTGTTTCAAATGTCACACATATAGCCATACCACGTTTTATTTTTATTTTCTTATTACCAGTGTGTACTCATGGTATTAAAACATAAAAAAGAGAAACGTAGACTTTAAATAACATGTTTTTAAAGGCATAGTGGAGTGTGAATTACTTTGTTTTAGAATTAAATGTTGAAGCATTTTTGTTTAATATGCAGTAACACGATAGCTAGTGATTTTAATATATAATGCACATCAATATTACCAAACAAAGCACTCATTATAATATTGCTAATGCATAGGAATGCAGCAGTGAAAAACTTAGAAAATTTAAAACAAATTATCTCATCAAAACACAAACTCTTCAGAAAAATTAAAAATGAAAATGAGGCTGCAATTAGAGTATGCTTCTGAGTGATTCCTTTGTTAGTCAAGCAAAAAAAGTCATTTACAGATGGTGAGTTAATTAAATTGAGTTTCATTTGACAGCCAAAGAACTGTATCCAGAGAAAACAAAATCGTTTAAGAATATTATAGCCTTTCAGTGAAAACAGTTGCTTAAGAAGTTGAGGACAGTGAAGCAAAATCAATAGACAATTAAAAAAATAAATAAAGCATGATTTCAAATGGTTTTCCTTGGCTCTGGATAACAGAATTACCTATATAATGTTCCATTGTTGTTTATTAAAGGAGTAAATGACTATTTTGAAGTGATTGAAAAACGAGCCTCTGAATAATCTGCATGGAACAACTACAGGGATGATTTTTTCAAAGTTGAGAAAAAAAAGATTTAGTACCATCTGAGGTGGAATCTCCTAGGATATGTTACAGCAAATGATGTTAAAAGTATGTGTGGAGGAGAAAATATAACAACTTAAAAAGTTTGTGAAAATATAAGGTATTAAAAGTATAAGCTTACTCACTGTATTACTCAGTACTCTGTATTACTCAGGTACTCTGCAAAAAATATTGGAATTTATCATGTTTTATCAAACCAGGAGTGTCATGGTGAACTTCATTCATTTTTTTTCATGGACTTAACCAATGTCATTTCCATGCATTTTTCTTGGAAATACAAGTGGAATATACTAACTTGCTCTTCCATACAGCAATTCGAAACAAAATGGTGGTAAGGTTTTATTATTATTTTAGCTAAGGGCATAAACTGATTTTTTTTTCTGAGAAAAAAAAAATCCACTATTATCACACACTAAATGGTTTTAGAAATTAGCTTTTACTGAAGACGTAATAATATTTCTTAATAAATTCCATCTAAATTACAAGGAAAAACAGCCCATATATGGGAAATTTACACTGCAGTAAAGTCATTTAGATGATAACACTGTTTGAATCACAAGTAATATGAAGTAACTTTATATATTTTTATGTGCTATTAAAAGCTCAAAAGTGAGATTGTCATTGCCATGCAAATTTGCAGCTAATATATTTTCCAGCTCAAACTCCAATCCCAGAAGTATTTTTCAGATACTGATGCAAGGGCAAAGGAAATTCCTATATTTCAAAATCCATTTAAATGTGCTACTGAGGAGTTTCCACTCAAACATCAATTGCAAGTAATTAACCTACAATGTAATGATATGCTAAAAGGCAAATATCAAGAGAAAAATCTAACAATTATATAAATGCCTTCCAAGAGATAAATATGGTCAATTAACATCCATGTCCATAGATGGATATTAATATTCGACAATATTTATCTGTGTGAAAAAATATTTTAAAAGATGAAATCCATAAAATCTTATTATACATTATATTAACCGGTGAATATTTGCCATCTATTTTGATGACATCAACAGTAACTATGAACCCCAATTAAGTAAAATGTTATCCACCTCCCTCCCAAGAAAAAGAAATTCATTCTTCTCATTAGAAAACCCATTACGGAAAATTGTACTCAATAGATCTATTTTAAATTTTATCAATAAAAATATATTAAAATTTGCTTTCTGTCTTGTTACAGAGGTATTTATATAATATCCTTTATCTTGCCTTCTGACCCAAAAATCTAAAATATTTACTATCTGATCCATTATAGAAAAAGTTTTACAATCTCTGATATAAGAAAATAATGATTTTTCTCTAGACCAGGCAAAGCAGATGATGAGAAATGTCCAGATTCTGGCTATTATATGTGATTCCTATCACATATAATAAGGACAGTTCTAGAAACCTTGTCAAATGCCTCTCAGAATCTGTCAATATGCGTATATTTTTTATGGTAGAACCAATAAAATTTTCCAACATATTGTGGGGAATATAAGAGTGAAGACAAAGATGACTTCAGGATTTTAGCATGAGCAACTGGAAGGATAAATAACAGTTACTGCCATGAAGTGAAACTGGAAAGGCTATGGATGAACAGGCTGGAGAGTGGTTCAGTATTGACATGTTAAGTTTAATAAATCTACCAAACAGAAGTGTTTTAGGCAATTAGATACAGAGATCTGGAATCCAGGAGAGGTATCTTAGCATAAGATGCAAATTTGGGAGTCACTGGCAGGTGGTTTTTGAAACGTTGGAACTGAAGGAAATCACAAGGGATACTTGGTAAATAAATATGTGTCCTGAGAACTGAGCATCAGGGCACTAAAACATTCACCGTTTGAGAAGATAAAGATGATCAGGCAAAGTCAATAGTGTGTGGAACAATGTCTAATCAGGTAGGATATTATGCTATCTTGAAGCAAGATAATCACAGTGTAAGGAGAAGGAGAAAATGATCAACTGTGTCATATGCCAATTAGATAAGCATACTCACTATAGGCTGCACATACCAAATTCAAAAATCTGGAAATTGAAATGCTCCAAAATCCAAAATTTTTGAGTACAGACATAACATGCAAAAGAAATGCTCATTGGAGTATTTTGGACTTTTGGATTAGGGATGTTTGAGCGGTAAGTATAATACAAATATTCCAAAATATGAAAAAAATAGGAAATCGGAAACATTGCTGGTTCCAAGCATTTCAGAGAAAAGATACTCAGTGTGTATGTGTTTATATAAGGCATAGACAGTAATGATTAACAGAACAAAGAACATGGTCCTGAAGCACCAGAAATGTTTCTCCTTTAATCTACTAGCAGTAAAACTAACATTTTAGTAAAATCAGGATTTTAGTAGTGGTGCTCCTGTTCATATTTTTCCATCACGTATAATAAGGACAGTTCTAGAAACCTTGTCAAATGCCTTGTAGAATGTGTCAATATGTGTATATCAAGATTGATTTTAAATGTTCATATTTTTTAATTGAGTCATTCTAATTCTGGGACTATAGCCTTAACAAAATAATCTAAAGTAGGAAAATGTTTTATGACTAAAGATAAAAACCTTTTTCCAGATTATATCTGTAAAAACTAAAGTGATTACTGTTTTTTTTTTTTTTTTTTTTTTAAGACAGGGTCTCATGCTGTTGCCTAGGCTAGAGTGTACAAGGTATAATTATCGTTCACTGTAACCTCAACCTCCTGTGCTCAAATAATCCTCCTACCTCAGTCTCTGGAGTAGCGGGGACCACAGGTGCATACCAACACACCCAGCTAATTTTTTAAAATATTTGTTGTAGAGACAGGGTCTCCCTATGTTGCCCAGGCTGGTCTTGAACTCTTGTGCTCAAGCAATTCTCCCACCTCTTTAAATGCTGGGATTACAGGCATAAGCCACCACACTCAGCTCTTACTTTATGCTTTACACTGAACGACTCAAAGTTGCTTAAAGATGTGAGGCTGAATTGTTTTCCTGGCACCACACTCTCAGCCTAACTAAAAAGTTAGTCATTACTTTCAAAGACACCTCCATAATCTAGATATTTATCTACATCTATTATTGTGGTTTATCATATTATATTAGACATATTATTAATATGTCTTTCTTATCTATTGGTAAGTATCCTTCCTGAGAGCAGGGCCCTGTGCCTAGCAGAGTGGGAGATTCAATAAATGTTTACTATATTCAATTATCTAGTGAGTAACTTGTAATTCAACGTTCTGAGAATAGCAGGTGTTTTTGCTTTGTCTAGGACATAAGGCAAATGTAGAGAAGTAATAGAAAACAGAGCTACCGAAGCAGCATCAATATTTATGAGCTAGCAGAAAGAAGGAGGCAGTGAAGACATCAGAAGAGAAAGGATCACAAGCAGCAAAAAAAAAAAAAAAAAAAAAAAAAAAGAGCGAGATGTGCCAGAAACCAGTGGAAGAAAATGACTTGACAAGGAAGTGGTCTACACAGACAAATAGCATAAACAAACAAAAATTGTACTACAGTGGTTTTGACAAAGAAGAGCTCACAAGACCTCTGCCAGAGCAGTTTCTGGCAGACTGCAAGAGGCTGAAGGATGAACAGGCTGAGGAGGCAGAAAGTTCAAGATCTGAGAAACCTAACTGAAGGAGGATAAAAGACAGACTATGCAGCAGTCTTTCTCAATGGGAGACTATTGTTATTTGGTGGTTGTACAGGAACTCTACTTAAATATCACAGGATATTTAGCTACCTGGATTCTAACAATAAAAGTCTGCAAGCTTTCCAGTCACTGTGACAATCAAAAACATACTCCCCCCAACCCACATTGCTAAACGATCCCAGAAAGGATAGGGTACTGCCTCTGACTGAGAACCCTTAAATGCCAACTCATGCTAAAACAGGAGTCTCTTTCCCATGAGATTGTTTTTATGGTTTCAAATGAAGCTTATTAGCATTTTAGAAAATGTTGTTGGCAATACAGTTATAGGAGACAGTAAGTTTGGGGACAATGCCAAGTAGTTGAGGGAGCTGAAACAGAGCCACAAGGCCTCTATTTTTTCAGAGATGGGTTCTGCTGACAGAATCCATCACACTATAGTTTCAAGTACAACTTTCTACTTTCCTCCACATCATCAAATTTCTTAAAAGAGATATTTTCTCTTACCCCTCTTTAGTAATCACTCACTCATACTCTAAATTTTTATAATCTGGTCCCCACTTTCTCCATGCTACCAAAACAGTTCTATGACAACTAGCACCTTCTTCGTTCCAAATCTAAGGCCCTTTTCTTAGACAATTTTGCTTCTGATCACCTTATAGCATTGGTCACTGCTCCTTCTTAAAACCACTTATTCTCCCACCACTGTCCTAGTTTGAACACTTTTATCTCTTAAACTATAAAATACCTCTGGTCTCTGCCTTCCCTTTCGTTTTTTCTAACATTTACCCATTTCACAAATGACAAGATCTTACTGAAACATAGTTCTTAAACTGTTCCTGGCTCAGTAATTTTAAAATGGTTGAGAGAATAGACCAAATATCTTGGCACCAATATTTAAGATCCTTGACAATCGGGTCCCTGCCTATCTTTCTCATTTTATTTCCCACCAATCTGGTTTACATACCATTCGTTCTAGATGAGCAATTAGAACTGCTGAGTGTTCTCGGTACATGCCCTTCTATCTGCTTTCTACATGCCTTCACTTATCTTCCTTCATCCCAAAGTAACGCTTTTGCATTGCATGGTCATATATCCACTTCTTCTTCATACTTCTTTAACTCCTATGTCAAGGCTTCCCTGACCTCACAGCTATAAGCAATAGCCCTACCCTTCCTAAACTTCTAAAGTACTTTATTTGTACCTTTTTTATGTCACCTTTAAGCCTGCATTACACATTTCATATAAACATCCTGCCTCTCCTATAAAGTTCATTAGGAGCTATTACTTACTATGCATTAATAGTAGGTACTTACATATATCACACTGTAACCTCTCAATATAACTGAGTTACCCCAATTTAATAAATATAAAAAGCAGAGGAATAGGAAACCTGTATAAACTAGCAAATACACAATACATATTTTTTAATGAATAAATGATTATTCTAAGATGAAGTATCACTCAAAATGTTTACAAATATAGGGGTATGTTTCACTTTAAGTGAACCAAAGGTAGAGCTCCAAAATTAAAAAATATTTAAGAAAAGAGCAAATAATAAATAAGAGGTTGAGTTCAAATATAATATTGACAGTTACTACTTGAGTATATATGATTTTTCAGGCACACACTTTCTATATGCTAATTTATTTTATTCTCGTAACAATCCTTTAGAATAGATATTGTTTTCACTGACCAATACTTGGTGAAGTTAAGTGACTTGTTCAAAGTTTCAAAGCCAGGATACACATAAAGCCAGTCTTTCTGACTTCAAATTCTTTGCTCTAGAGTAGTTAGTGAGAAGACCCAAAGAGTCTAAGCCTGAAAAAAATACAAATTTGGGCAAGTGCTTCTTTTTGTTTTATTAATATTAAGATGCGGACATCTACAAAATGTAATAAGCCATTTAAAAACAGGGAAAATTTTCTACTTTTCCTAATTTCTATAAAATGTAATATGTTATTTAACAACCAAGAAAACATTCTATTTTTTCTAATATCTCTAAGCAGACATTAAAACTTGTTATTTGGAATGAATATCTGCTTCCAAAAGAACAATGAAAGTAGTATATAGTTAAGTAACAAAGCACCAAATAGAGTAAGGAATCTCAAACTCAAAACTGAAAAGCATTGTAAATATCTTCTTATTTTAAAATACATCCATAGAATCAGCAAAAGGATACAACAAAAAGTATAAATTGTACCAATCCACTCATGCTAGGACTTCTCTATAAAAGTTTCTGGTCAGATAGTAAACTGTTAATATTTGAATTGAAGTTTATGTTAAATGCTATAAAAAATAAAATTTATGTTGGTAAAACTGAAATTAACTGCCATGAATGTCAGTATTACTTACTATGATGTTTTATTTCATTAGAGTAAAAGACCCCCAAAAAAAGTCTACTTCTATTTACAATAAATAAAACTAATCCATATGATAATCCTTCCACATGAATCATTAGAACTGGGGGAGAGAGCTAAAGAGGAGAAATCATCATGTCTGTTATGACTGTGACTAAATGGGATTAACTAATCCTCATGAGATAAAGTTATGAATTAAGTGGTGCTCAGAACACTAAGAAAATTTGTGGGGAGAGAATGCAAATAGCTCCCTAATTATCTACAGCCTATTAACAAGCAAACCTTATTACTTGCAATTAAAATCCTCTCAAATTTTATGGCAAAAGTTCATTGAAACGTTGAAAATTATATGCTAATTATTATACTGTAAAGCACATGTTTAGTGTATACTTTTACTATGGGCTCAATAAATAATAAAATATCAAATTCAAGGTGGTACAGTAACTAAATATTTTACTAGATGGAAAACACATGTGGTATGAAGCCAGTGTGGGCTCCTGCTACAATTTCACAGCACTATAGTACCAGAATATCCCCAATAACTGTTAAGTTCTATGTGGATGGTGACATGGCTATCCTGTTAACCACTGAATGGAATCCCCAACACCATCACAGTACCTGGCATAGATAAGTACTTAAGTATTAATTGAAGAAATAATTTTGAGGGATGAAAATACATATTTGGTGATAATATCATCTACTTTCAGGTTCTGAATCTTTAAGCGCTACCACAGAGTTCATTCATTGATTGGTTTCTGTACCAATTCCCACACTATAAATCTATACTATTTATGAAATTATTTATGTTTAAAAGCTCCCACAGCAACCTAGACCAAGTTTGTCTTGTTCCTAACTGTATCAGAGCACCCAGCACAAATAAAGCCATCAATAAATATTTGTGAAATAAACGAATGAATAAACACAAGGAAAAAAAAGGATGTTACTATAGAATGGAATTGCCTGGGACACAATATTCTTCAGTAGACAATATATCATGTTCTAAGAACAATAAGCCTATGCATACAAATGGTGTAAGTAATGAAACAGTGACCATAGATGGTTCTTTTCTTTTAACTGAAGACTCCCCCAGCTCCCACCTGATTGATTGATTGATTGATTTAGAGATACGGTTTGCTCTGTTGCCCGCACTGGTCCCTTGATCTCCTGGGCTCAAGTGATCCTCCCACTTCAGGCTCCCAAGTAGCTGTAACTACAGGTGCATACTACGACACTCGGATAATTTTTGTACTTTTCATAGAGATGGGGTTTTACCATGTTGCCCAAACTGGTCGCAAACTCAAGCAATCCACCTGCCTCGGCCTCCCAAAGTGCTGGGATTACAGGTGTGAGCCACTATGTGGGGCACCAATATCATTTTCATACCTATACAACTTAGAGGGAAAATCCCTTAATATATGAAGGGAACAACCAATATTCAATTTCCCTCAATGTTTCTCTCTCTCCCTCTCCTCTTCTCCTTTCCCCCACCTCTTAACAGCTGGTTTATTCAAATCAGGATCCAACGTCCATAAAATGTGCCTTTTGAGGTATTTCGTAAGCCTTATCATATACGTTACCGTTTTATTTTTATATTTTTCACATCTATTTGTTGCAGAAACTAAGTTGTTTCTGCATGCATCCAGCTTTTTTGCATTCTGAATTTTGCTATACGCTCTTGTAATGTCTTGTAACATGTTCCCCCTTTCCCTTTATTTCCTGTAAACTCGTTATTAGATTTAAAACAGCAATTTCTATTAGAAATACAGTGCAAATCACAATACATTTTAAAGTTTTCTAACAGTCACATAAAAAAGGAAAGAAACAGATAAAATTAATTCTAATAATATATTTTTAACTCAATATATTCAAAATAATATTTCAGCACACAATCAATATAAAAATAAAATATTTAGATCCTTTCATCATTTGAATATTATTCCAAAGCCAGCGAGTATTTTACAACTTATAGTACATCTCAGTTGAGACTAACAACATTTCAAGTGCTCAACAGCCACATGTGGCAACCATACTAGACTGTATAGTAATCAAGACTTGATCAAATTGAGGTTGGACACCTAATGCCTGCTTGTTTCCCTTTTGGTGATATTAATATCGGTCCATGAATCTAGGTTCTGTCAGCCTATTCCATTCATTAGGAAAATCCATATCAACTTCTTTCCTAATGATTTTAGTAGCTATTGATGATTATGCCCAGATATCATTTTTTTGTTATTCTAATTCTATGATTCCTTCTGCATTTATTAGCTGCAATTCTTCAATTAAAAAGAACTGGCCAGGCACGGTGGCTCACAGCTGTCATTCCAGCACTTTGGGAGGCCAAGGCAGGAGGACTGCTTGAGGCCAGGAGTTCAAGACCAGCCTCGGCAACATAGCGAGAACCTGTCTCTACAAAAAATAAACTTTCTCTCATCAATGTAGTTATGTAAGTTACAGTATATATAGAAAAATGAAATAAACATATGATTTCTCAAAATATTAGGTTTTTGATATTAAAACCTGCCTCCCCAAACCCTCTGAAGGTAATCCATAAAGATTTTGTAATGAGTATCATTATCAACACATGGATTTAAACATAATTTGCCATGTTTCAATCTATCGTACTTTCATTCTTTTACTTTTAGACTGACTCATCTTTTGGCTAGTAAAAGCTACTTCATTTTACCTCCTGCAACCTTTTTAACCTCACCGCAGGAACCTTTGGCCTCGGACATAGCAGGTTGGTCCAGGCTGACCTTGCCCAATCCAGCCAATTATTTTCACTGGCAAATGATATTTAGAGACAACCACCTAGGTGCGAGGGGGCCCCGCTGCTACTAGATTGTTTGTCATTTCTAGGCCATTCCAGTAGACAAAGCAAGAAAAAATACTGTTTAACTTTAAAAAATGAGTTTTACAGATATTTCCAATGGAAATTTAAGATAAAAGGGGTTTTCACTTCTCAATTTTTATATATGTTCCCATTTTCTCTTGCTCTGAAAAATCTTAGTTTCCAATACCATTAACGTAATTACTTATTTGCTTTACATGATAGGATCATAACTGTATCTCAGCATGTACCAGGAATTCAGTAAGGATTTCTTCATAAATAAATACATTGAAAGACTGTCATTTTGGGAAAATCATTAGAATTAAGTTCAGAGTAACAATAGTAATACTACTACTAAGAATAATCAGCAATAGTCCTTCTCTTGAGAGAAAGAAGGCACCACTAGGAATCTTCAGATTACTGGGTTCTAAAGTTACTTGAAATAATTTGCCTCTATGTAGTGTATAATAGCAAATGAATTTATTTCCTTTGCTTCCAATTTAGCCACTGATTTAAAAATTTTTTAATTCTATAATTACGTATTAAAAGTAAAATCTAGAAAACAAGGTTTATTGAGAAAGGTCTATTTTCATTGTTTTTTGTTGCTGTTGAGACAGTCTTACTCTGTCATCCAGGATGGAATGCAGTGGCACAACCTTGGCTCATTGTAACCTCTGCCTCCCACGTTCAAGCAATTCTCCTGCCTCAGCCTCCCAAGTAGCTGGGATTACAAGGGCCTGCCACCACGCCTGGCTAATTTTTATATTTTTGAGGTGGGGCTTCACCACATTGGCCAGGCTTGTCTCGAACTAATGACCTCAGGTGATCCACCCATCTTGGCCTCCCAAAGTGCTGGGATTGCAGATGTGAGCCACTGTGCCTGGCCAAGAAGTCTATTTTCAATTCCTATCTCTCTACCTTGTCCCTTCTATTTCCTTTAAGTCATTTTTATTAGTTTTAGGTTACACTTTCCATTTTAAAAATATAAGCGAATATAATTACATTTGATCCTCCCCATTCCTTAAAGGGTTATATATTATTACATATATCCTTTTCTACCTTGTTTTGTTTATTTATCCTGGTGATCACTTCCAAACCAGTGTATAGAGATATTCTTCACTGTGTAAATGTAAAACAGGTTATTCAGTTTCCTACACTGGATGGACATTTTTATCCTTTTTAGACCTTTGTTATTATAGATAGTGGTATGATAAATAGCCTTATCATTTTTGCCACCAAATCTTTAAGACAGATTCCTAGAACTGGAGATGCTGGATCAATGAATAAATAAATGCATATGCAATTTTAGTAGATACTGCTAAATTGCTTTCCCTACAGGTTTGTGTTTTCTCCAGCAATGTATGCCTTTTTAGCAAGAGCAATCCACTCAATGGGCATTGACTGAAAATCTGTCACTTGGCAAACCAAAAGTTTGCTGTTGAGATATACAAATGGCCAGTGCTGCTTCTATCTTTTCACACCACTGACAACAGCAATGCTTGTCCATTTATTTCACTCAGGACAGAAAAAAATAGCAATGGAAATGAAAAATAATTATCATTTAGGATTAATATTGTCTAATGATCAAGTTTTCATATGATTTTAAAATACCAAATTCTATTTAATAAAAATCATGGTGACATGGAAACTCAAAGGTCTTCCAAGTAGCTACTTTCCAAAGGTTCTATATTACTGTGTTGTGTAGGGGGATATTTATTGCCAACTGCCCCTCCTAAAACATTTCTTTGTATTCTCTCCCCATCCCAAACCTAGACTAATTTGTAGGATCTTCACATTTGTGGGGAGGAGGTTAGAGGTTAGGGTAGAAGATGTGTGATGAGATTCTGGGTTTCGGAAGGTTTTTTTGCTTCTGTTTGTTCACTTCTCTGTTTTCAAAATGTCTGCCATTTGCACTCCATACCACTCATCCTAATTGTAGCTGCCATTGCTGCTGAGATCCACTACGCTTCCAACTTCTATGTTTGTTTATTTGTTTTTGGTGTTGCTTTCATTTTGTTAGGCTTCTCAGCCCCCCAGTGAAAGGTCTAGACTTTCATATTAAGAGCATCAGTCAAACCTTTGATTTTAATCTAGTAGCAAAATGATGAACTGCATATAATACCCTCCTCAGAAATGCTCGTTTCTAGCTGGGTACTCAGGAGCTGCTTTTATCTTGTTAGAGAAGGCTTATTTTGTTTGTGTTGTTGTGGGTTTTGTTTTCTTTCTTTTCTTTTTCTAAATCCAGAGGTTACATAAAGATAGTCTTCAAAGTTTACTATCTTGCCATACTAACAGAGTTGGTGTAAACCATCTGATCTCTGCCTGCACAACAAAGTTACCTTTTATCAGACTGTAAAACCACCTTTAATGGCTGCCCCAGAACTACTCAGAACAACACAGTCTACAAAAATATTCTTAAGACATTTACTATGATAAAATTCCCTTGATTGCAGAAGTACTCATTCAAACAATTGTAAGTATTACTAAATAAATGTTTATTGGGCACTAGAATATTATACTAAAATATAAGACCCATGAAGGCAGGAAATTTTGTCTGTTTTATTCACTACTAGTTATTCAGTGCTTAGAACAATGTTGCAAACAGTGAAACTCAATACCTATTACAAATATTTATTGAATGAATAAATGAGCATTATTCATAAGGCACCATGAAAGTATTATGAGTAGAAACAGTATCTGCCCTTAAGAAGCTGCTAATTTGAGTAGACTAGGTTAAACATATAAAAAGGCAAATACGTAACATATATAAGCCAAATGAATGGAGTTGACATCAATGTTTTAAAAGCCCATACAAAGGGAATATCATGACCCAGTGAAGGAATCTCTACTCACACTTGGCTTGTCATAAAAAGTAGTGTTCAGATTAGCACAGAAGGAGGAAGTACAAGTGTATGAACTAATGTGAGCAAATATACAAAATCAGGAAATGATGAACAATAATCCATAAGACAGACTTCCCTTACGAAGAAGACATGTTTTTGTTTTTCTATTTTTGTTTTTAAAGCAAAGCACATTTTAAGCTTAAAGTGTATTTTTAAAAAAATATATAATTTTTCTTTACAATTAATAATTATGCTAAAATGCTTCTGTATCATATAAGCAAACAAAAGATGTTTTCAGTAATAGCCTCTAGGGTTTATCATTTTAATATCAACATGACTTGTTTCTTACACGTAGAAGCAGTTAACATTGTGTTCACATGTAAAGAACAATAGTTATTCCATTTATTCTGAAGATTTACATCTCAAATTATAGGGAAAAAATGATTAAGTTCCATAGAAACATGGGTTAAAAAACAAATTTTTATTCAAAATTTCTGAGATGTGGAAGCATTTACCATTGTATTTATATATAAAGTTAAAAAAATACAAGAATTCACAGTACAGTTTCCCCCAAAAACTATTAATATTTTAAAAGGGGATTTTAAGATTCTTAAAGGTACAATGGAGTAGAACAAAGTACTTTAATGTTTCATTTCCCAAAACTATAAAAATCTGAGACTTTTTAACTTAACAGTAATAACACATGTATGTTTACTATGTGTCTGACACTACTCTTAAGTGCCTGACACATTTTTAACGGAATTAATAATATATGATGTAACAGTTAGCTTTTTTTAAGTTATTTTCTTAATAATTTTAAGGTGCTTAGTTCTAACATTTAATGTTTTATGTGCCATTATTTTGCTTTTACTGCAAAAGAAAGATCTGGCTCCCAAAGATAAAGGAGATTTTTGGTAAATGGTGAAGGTAAAGAAATAAATGACCCACTTGGCTAGTGTGTAATTACACTGCCTGAGATTGTAACAATCTATCACATGAAGGAGGATGACACCACGCTAAGGGGTGAGTCAAAGGAGATAGCCTTTGACTAACTACGGGACCCTGACGATCGATACTCCACAGATATTGTGCTCTCAAAAACAATTGAATTCTAAAAAAGTTTGAAAATAGATTCCCCCTTTCTTTTGGTACTGATCGGAGACCTATCTTGACCTTATCCTGGAAGAGTAATACTTTCTTAAAAAGGTATATGAAACATATAAATCGTTTCCATCTCTGTTCTTTCAAATGGATATTTAACACATTCCTATTAAAATAACAGTCTGCAAGCCAAAAAAAAAAAAAAAAACCTGCTGAAATCTTTCTTTATTGCATAAATATGCCTTCCTGATTGGCTGTTATCAAGTTATCATAATACTTGGCCCATGACAGGTAAGTACTCCAAAGGCTCAAAACTTGAAAAATCTATCAGAAAAGTTTCCAAATAAGGGTTACAGTGTATACCCTGAACTTGATACAGTACTTAATAGATAGCAAGTGATTTGACTACGTAAAAAGCAAACAGAGGCCAGGCATGGTGGCTCATGCCTGTAATCCCAGCAATTTGGGAGGCTGAGGCGGGTTGATCACCTGAGGTCAGGAGTTCATGACCAGCCTGGGCAACATGGTGAAACCCCATCTCTACAAAAATTGGCCTGGTGTGGTGGCGGGCGCCTATAATCCCAGCTACTCAGAAGGCTGAGGTGGGAGAATCGCTTGAAGCTGGGAGGCAGAGGTTGCTGTGAGTTGAGATTGTGCCACTGCCCTCCAGCCTAGGTGACAGAGCAAGACTCTGTCTCAAAAAAAAAAAAAAAAAAGAACTTTTACAAATAAAAAAGCTTTTATGTCCATTAAATATTTTACAAAATAATTCCACAGGATAATCACATTAGAATTGTCTTAATACAGTGTATCATGTTTTATTTTTATTTTTGAGACTGAATCTCGCTCTATCGCCCAGGCTGGAGTGCAGTGGCACAATCTCAGCTCACTGCAACCTCTGCCCCGAGGGTTCACGTGATTCTCATGCCTCAGCCTCCCGTGTAGCTGGGATTACAGGAGTCTGCCACCACGCCTGGTTAATTTTTTTTTTTTTTTTTTTTTGTATTTTTAGTAGAGATGGGGTTTCACCATGTTGGCCAGGCTGGTCTCTAACTGACCTCAAGTGATCCACATGCCTCGACCTCCCAAACTGCTGGGATTATAGGCATGAGCCACCATGCCCAGTCTCATGTTTTATTTAGAAATACTTGAACATTATTTCTATATGATTCTTATTACCATAGTTATAATTAAATTCATTAAGCTATATCAAAAAATGTTCAAATTATATTATATATAACTTCCGGGATGTTTGTATACAGCATTTTAAGTATCTGTAACTACAAAAGCAAGTGTCTAAAACACACTCTGAAAGAGATTAAGTGGAAAGTAAAATCTCATCTAAATTCCAATAATTGTTTTCTTTTCACAGGGGCTAGTATTAACAAATATAATGTAATCCATGGAAAATTATGATTATTATAATATGAAAGATTATAAAATTAAACTTTTTAGAAAGTTCAGAATTTTGTACTGACACTATAGCATCTGCTATTCACAGAGGATGATAGATATTTTGCAAAATGTCAGCATGAAAAGGATACTACATGAAACTGCAGGATATCACCTCTATTCTAAAGGGTTGTAGCAACCCACTCCCTCCCAAAGCACACTCTTGTTAGGATAAAAGAAGAATTACCATATACACAGGCTATGCCTCCAACCAATTAAATCCCTGGGAGTGCAATTCATGCAATGGAATGTTTTTAAAAGCTTCCTACATTCCAATATGTAGACAAGGTTAAGAACTACTGCTGGTATACATCTGTTTGCAAAGGTGAAGAAGTTTGAAAGAAGCAGGCAAAAAGAGTGAAAGCATAAGATAAGAATACCATTGGATAACAAAGATGAGTATATTTCACTCCAAAATCTACAAAAGATTGGTGAGGCCAGTACCTCAGGCCTGTAATCCCAGCATTTAGGAGGCTGAGGCAAGAGGCCTGCTTGAGGCCAGGAGTTTGAGACCAGTCTGGGCAACACAGCGAGACTCTGTCTCTACAAAAAAATTAAAAAATTAGCGATGGGTAGCAGCAGTCTTAGTATTCAGAAGGCTGAGGCAGGAGAATTGTTTGACCCCAGGAGGTCAAGGCTGCTGTGAGCCAAGATTGTGGCACTGCACTCCAGCCTGGGTGACTGAGACCCTATCTCTTTAAAAAAAAAAAAAAAAAAAAAAATCTACAAAAGATAAAAGGGGGTAGAGATCAGTGGAAAGCCCTCACAAACTTTACAAACTAGCAATTTAATTACATAAACAAATTATTCTGTTAAAATACAAATACAACTTGAGGAAATTCATTGAATTGCTCACATTCATACCTTGTTATAAAATTTATTTAGGGCCGGGCGCGGTGGCTCAAGCCTGTAATCCCAGCACTTTGGGAGGCCGAGACGGGCGGATCACAAGGTCAGGAGATCGAGACCATCCTGGCTAACATGGTGAAACCCCGTCTCTACTAAAAAATACAAAAAACTAGCCGGGCGAGGTGGTGGGCGCCTATAGTCCCAGCTACTTGGGAGGCTGAGGCAGGAGAATGGCGTAAATCCGGGAGGCGGAGCTTGCAGTGAGTGGAGATCCAGCCACTGCACTCCAGCCTGGGTGACAGAGCAAGACTCCGTCTCAAAAAAATAAAAAAAAAAAATTTATTTAACAAAACGTAACCTGGCTAAAATAAGTCACAGTTAATGAGAACTCTGATTGTCTGTAGGGAATTATCGTTTCAGAGAATAAAGGGATCTAGGGTGTAGATCTTGAATTTCTAGAAAAAACTTTGAAGTCACTGTATATATATGAAGGCAAAGGAGTCTAGAAAAGACCAGGCTCAAGTAAGACGGCAAAAATTATATCAAGTAAGATGTCAAATTGATGACAGAAGGTGCACAAAAGAGTATCATTTCTATCACTGCCTACCAAAATTTGGTAGGATGGCATATGATCTAAAAATACCAGGCTTATTTTGAATATAACAAATTTCATAAACTCAGTTTATTCCTGTGTTTTCAATTGAACTTAGGACAGTCCTGAGCTCACCCCACTTATGCTGAAAAAAAAAAAAAAGAAGAGAAAAAATAAAAGTACAAAAGACATCCATGGAATCTCATATCAATGTTCATTTTTTTATTCAGTATCAAATATTTCAGACTCTGGTAGTATATATCAGGTACTGGACCAGAGATTGAAAACATCAAAATTAACGTTACGGGCTTCTAGTCTACAAGTACCTTATAGTATTCCGGGAAAAAAGAAAATGTGTACCAGACTATAAGTGCTCTAATACTTGTATTTATCAAACACTATGAGAACACATATAAGCAAAGAAATAATCTACCAAGTAATGCTTCTGAGAAAAAGAGGAGGCAATGGCTGATAAAGTACTTGGACACAGTCACATTTTGGAAGGATTCTGAAAGACAAATAGGAACTCACCATGGAAACAGAACTGAAAACACAAAGAAGACCATGAGAAAATATAAAGAAAAAATACAAGGTATGTCTGGAACACAAGTTGCTTGGTGTGGTTAGAGATGCATGAAAAAGATGAACGGCAAGGAAGACTTAAGGAACGGCACTAACAAGCCTTGAATGTCATATCTTAGGTTCTTCAACAAAGTGGTTTTAATAATGGTACTAGGAAGGCTGCAATAGCATTGAAAGAGAGTAAAGACAAGGAAACCCACTGGTAGACTACTTGCGGACTTCTATAAGTAAGGGTTTTTCAATGAATCTAGGTTGTAATTATAACCAATTGTTATAATGGGGTATAGATATAGATCATATAAACAATGGAAAGCTGTTCTGATCTCAGAATAGACCCTTGAGTTTTCTCTTTTTTTTTTTTTTTTTTTTTTTTTTTTTTTTTTTGAGACGGAGTCTCGCTCTGTCACCCAGGCTGGAGTGCTGTGGCCGGATCTCAGCTCACTGCAAGCTCCGCCTCCCGGGTTCACGCCATTCTCCTGTCTCAGCCTCCCGGGTAGCTGGGACTACAGGCGCCGCCACGTCGCCCGGCTAGTTTTTTGTAGTTTTTAGTAGAGACGGGGTTTCACCGTGTTAGCCAGGATGGTCTAGATCTCCTGACCTCGTGATCCGCCCGACTCAGCCTCCCAAAGTGCTGGGATTACAGGCTTGAGCCACCGCGCCCGGCCGAGTTTTCTCTTTTCAATGAATACCTAAATATGGCTTGACATGTTATCGAAAACAAACCATGAAAACTATAATGGCATTACCTAATACAAGCGTATCATAAAGCATAATAGCCTGTCACTGACATTTCACTTCTTTATTTTCTATTACATATCCTCTAATCACACGCCACCAGTCCACAGGATGTGTTCCCTCAAAGTATATATAATCCAAACACTCCTAAATCCTTATCCCCTAAGCTTTTCCCTAACATTTCACATATGACACAGGAATTAACATTGCCATTTAAGATTGAGTAGACTAAGGTTTAGTGCACATTATATAACTCCGAGGTCAAAAAACTACTAATTAAAAGCACTTATTTTCAAAAACCCAAAACTGTATGAGGCCAAAACCTATGATCATTCTTCTATGCCAAACTTACCTCATGAGATAATTTTCTTCTAATCATGAATAGATTACAACCTTAAGAAGCCTAGCAACTTCAAGTTCATTTTCTTTTATAATACAAAACATTACATAAGTTGAGAACTTTTTGAGACATAACTCATATATAATTTTATGAATTTTGACAAACGCAGACAATTGTGTCAGGACCCCTAAGAATATAGTCAGATTCAATTATTCACGAGGAATCACAGGGTTCAGTCATCTTCATGGTTATGATTTCTTGAATCTTGTCTTAGTACAAACAAAGTCAACAAAGGGAGTTACATGGTGCAAAATCTAGAGAAACCAGGTACAAGCTTCCAAGAGTCCTTTCCTTATGCAATCACACAGGATGTGTTTAATTCCTCCAGGAATTTCACATGTATCACAAAGTGTGAAATGTTCGTCAAAGGAACCTTACTTAGAGACTCAGCTCCCCAGGTTTTCATTTGGGACTGGTTGCTTAGGGGCCCTCTGTCTAGTACATGCTGTAATTCTACACTCCCAGAAAGAAAACTGATGTTTACAATCAACTACATTGCTTGGACAAACAGTCTAGGCCCAGTGAGCCACTCATCATTTATGGAAAGTTCTAGAACAGTGTAGGGACCTGTTTACCATTCAAATTCCCAGATGCCAGCCAAGGGTCCACCTTGTAACCGACCCTTTGTAAAGGATGAGTCGCTACGTTAACATTTTCTGCAAAGTTACATAATTGCCAACACAATCACGATACAGAACAGCTCCATCATGCCAAGAAAAAAAAACCTTTGCACCGCTTTGTAACCAACCTCTACAACCACTGATCTAATTTCTATTCTTATAATGTGCCTATTCCAGAATGTCATACAAATGGAATCAATCACATTCGCACATAGCCTTTTGAGTCTGGCTTCTTTCACTTAGTGTAATGCACTTCGGATTCATCCATGTTGTTATATGTACCAGTAATTTGTTCATTTTTATTGCTAAATGATAGTCTACTATGGATATACCACATATATTTTCATCTGCCACAATTCAATATGGTTTTCTCTGGTAAACTGTATTTCTACTTTACTTGAGTAAACACCTAAGAATACGAGGCCAAAACCTACGATCATTCTTCTATGCCAAACTTCCCTCATCGAAACATGCAATAGGATGGATGAGTCTCAAAATTATTATACTGAGTGAAAGAAGACAAAAAAGAAGTACAAATTGCATAAAACCATTTATATAAAATTCTAGATAATGTAAGCTTATCTAGAGTGACAGAAGATCAATGACTGCCTGGGGCAGGGAGGGTGGGATAGAGTAATCACAAAAGGGTAGGAAGAAACCTCTAGATTATGATGACAGTTTCATGGATAGATAAAAGCAGAGTGAACACTCAGTATCCTCAGGTTCTGCATCCGCAGATTCAATCAACCAAAGACTGAAAATATTCATATAAGAAAACATTAAAAAATAGTAACACAATAAAAAATAGTCCAGGTGCCGTGGCTCACACCTGTAATCTCAGCACTTTGGGAGGCTGAGGTGGGCGGTTCACTTGAGGTCAGGGACTCTAGACCAGCAGTCCCTACTAAAAATAGAAAAATCAGTCAGGCATGGTGGTGTGCGCCTGTAATCCCAGCTATGCAGGAGGCTGAGGCAGGAGAATTGCTTGAACCTGGGAGGTGGAGGTTGCAGTGAGCTTAGATTGAGCCACTCTACTTCAGCCTGGGCAATAGAGTGAGACTCCATCTCCAAAAAAGAAAAAAAAAAAAAACGCAAAATTTAAAATATAGTAAACAACGATTTACAAAGCATTAACATTGTATTCAGTATTATATGTAATCTACAGATGATAAAGCGGGAGGATATGTGTAAGCTATAAGCAAATACTATACCATTTTATACAAGGAACTTGAGCATCTGTGGATTTTGGTATTCATGGGGGCCCTGCAACCAATTATCTGTGGATACTAAGGGATTACTTGTCAAACTGTACATTTTAAGTATGTACAATTCATTGTAACTCAATTGTACCACAAAAAATAAACAAGGGCTTAGTCACGTCCATTATGTTTTCATTCTATTTTTTTATATTTATTATTGATGTCTACCATTTTTTCTGTACCCAGGACTATGTAACACATTTCCTATTTCACATTTGATATTAAACCATGTGAAGAATCATCCTTATTTAACTAACGAAAGGAAAATATTTAAGGAAGCTGAAACCCAGACAGGCTAGTGATATTGAAAAACACCCAAAAACCAAGTGCTCTGCCAGTGTCACATATCTGGTAAGTTAAGAGATTCAAACCCACGTCTACTTTACTTAAAAGCTAATGGTCTTAATCACTATACCATACAATATTAATATATCATCTTAAAGGAAGGATTCAGAGGATAGACACTGTGGTAGGCTGAATAACAGCCTCCCAAGTATGTCTAAATTCGAATCCCCACAACCTGTATGTTACTTTATGTTACCTGTATGTTACTTTACAAGGGACTTTATGGATGTGATTACATTAAGGATATAGATATGAGGGCATTATCCTGGATTAACTTGGTTGGGAATGTAATCATAAGCATCCTTATAAGAGGCAGGAATGTTAGAGTGAGAGAAGGCATTGTGATGATGGAAGCAGAGGAAAAGGAGACTGACAACGGAGAAGCAGAGTCAGAGAGAAATTTGGAGATGCTATGCTGCTAGTTTTGAAGAGGGAGGAAGGAGCCATGAACCAAGGAATGAAGGCAGCCTCTAGAAGCTAGAAAAGTCAAGGAATTTCCCCCCGAAACCTGCAATTGATTGAATGTTTGTATTCTCTATAAATTCATATGTTGAAATTTTAACTCCCAATGTGACAATATTAGGAGGTAGGGTCTTTTGGTCAGTAATTAGATTGTGAGAGTAGAACCCTCAGGAATAGAATTTGTGCCCTTAGAAAAGAGGCCCCAGAGAACTCTCTAGCTCTGCTTCCACCATGTGAGGATACAGTGAGAAATCAGTAGCTTTCAACCTGGGAGAGGGCTCTCACCAGAATCCAACCATGCTGACTGGCACCAGATCACAGACTTCCAGCCTCCAGAAGTTTGACAAATAAATGTTTGTGCTTTAAGCCACTCAGTGCATGGCAATTTATTACAACAACCTGAACAGACTAAGACAAGCCTCCAGAGGAAACAGCTCTGCCAACCCATTTCAGACTTCTGAACTTCCAAAACGACTGTGTTACTCAAGCCAGTAAATTTGTGGTAATTTATTACACAGCAATAAGAAACTAATATAGGCTCTGGAGTCAATGTAGTTTCTTTCTTCCCTATCATAAATGCTCTATGCATTTGGTCTACAGTAAAAGTTCCTGATAATGATGGAGGTAAAAATGGCCTCTGGAATCTTGGGTATGGGAGAAAATACAAAGGCAGTACACTAAGCATTTATTCTTGTGGACTCTAGATACCTATGAGTCTTAGTGAAGCCCAAAACCCAGTATGTGTCAATAGCTTTAGGTCTTCCTTTGCAAATTTTAAAAATGCAAATGATGCCAAAGTAAACTATTCCCTAGATTGACTTAAGACAATACAAATTCATTAGTGGGTCTGGAGGGAAAGAGTGGTATCAGAGATCTCACAGTCAGTCTGAGAATGATGTGGTGTTACCAAATCATACTAAACACAGGCTAGGACCAAACAAGCTATAGACAGTGTGTAAAAAGCAATTCACTGTAGACTTTATTTTGTTTTTAATTATCCATGTAGCCTAAATCCCACGAAATAGAATGTTAAAACAAATTTCAAACCTAAGACTTGATTTTTCAGTTATTTCAATCTATAGTTACCATCTTTAAAGTTTGAAACCTCTAATTCTTTCTTTCATTCATTCAACAAGCATTTATTGTCTACAATTCACAGCACAGCATAATGAACAAAAATAAATACCGTCCTTTCCCTAATGGCATTTATAGGTTAGAAGGAAAAGATTTTTTCAAAAACAATTACTAAACAGTGTAACAAGTACCATAACATGGGAAGTAGAAGTTGGTGTGAGGGGCATGGCAGGAATCCTAAGCTAGTGAGGGAAACAGAATATGGAAATACTTGGAGACAAGAGATGGAAAAGAGCCTAAAGAAAGAGTGTGAGAATATGTAAGTGGCTGTGTATTAGAGGGAAAAGTGTCAAAGGAAGGAATGAGGAGAGAGAATGCCTGATACGTGAGTAAAAGCCAGCCATGAAGAGATGGCAAACTGGGCTTAAATCCTAGTGGTACGCATAGAGATAGCAATACCAGTCATTGTGATGATTCTCAATCCTGGCTGCAAATCTAAAGTCGTCCAGTAGAGTGCTTCTCTTCTACTGTGGCCTGGCAAAAACAGTTGATACAATCTGTGAAAAGTGAGAGTATCTGAAAACTCTGAGGACTGTGATTAATAGTTCTATGCATTCACAATAATAATAGCTAATACTTTTTTAAATTTATTTTGCAATTTTATAATAAATGTTACAAATATTTGAGTTCCTGTATACTCTTCACTCGGCTTCCTCTAATGTTATAATCTTATATACCCAAACTACAATTATCTAAATGAAAAAGTTAACAGTGATACAATACAATTAATCTTCAGAGTACATTTGATTTTTGCAAACTGTCAAATTAATTTTTTTTTGGACCAGTAACTAATACAGAATCCCAAACTGCAGTTAGTTGTCATGTCTTCTTAGTCTCCTCAAATCTGGAACAATTCCTCCATCTTTCCGTGTTTTTCATGAACTCTGTATTTTTGGATATTACTGGCCATTTGTTTTGTGAAATATCCCTGAGATTTGAGCTTGTCTAATATTTTCTCCTTTTTTTTTTTTTTTTTTTTTTTTTGCCCCCGGCTCTGTTGCCCAGGCTGGAGTGCAAAGGCACAACCTCAGTTCCCTGCAATCTCCACCTCCTGGGTTCAAGTGATTCTGCTATCTCAGCCTCCCGAGTAGCTGGGATTACAGGCATGCACCACCACGCCCAGCTCATTTTTGTATTTTTAGTAAATACAGGGTTTCAACATGTTGGCCAGGCTGGTATCGAACTCTTGACCTCAGGTGATCCACTCACCTCGGCCTCCCAAAGTGCTAGGATTATAGGCATGAGCCACTCGGTCTGGTCAATATTTTCACTTAATTAAATGGAAGATTTGTATTTTTGACAAGAAGACCATGGAAGTGCTCTTGCGCTCTTCTCAGTGCATCATATCACGTGGTATATGATGTCAAGAAGTCTTCCTACTGATGGTATTAACTTGATCATTTGGTGAACATGTCTGCCAGGTTTCTCCACTATGAAGTTAGTATGTTTCCTCCTTATAATTAATAACTATCCAGTTGGGAGATACTTTGAAACAATGGAATTACCTTTTTTCTCATTATTCCTTAATCTAAGTTTCAGTATTCACTGATTATTGCCTGAACTGTATTGTATTATACTATACTGTGGTATCTGCCAAAAGATGATTTTTCTACACCTATTAATTCTTTTTACTTTTAAAAACTGGCATTCTACTGAAAGGAAGAGCTGTCCCTTACCTCCCATTTATAAATTATTGACTTCACTATGAACTAAAACATATTTGTTCTATGAGTGTTTAATCTATTACTGTCAATATTATAATGTTGCTCAAATTGTCACAGATTTAGCTATTTAAAGATCTTTGGGGTTTATGTCCCTTTGACATGCTGCTATCCATTTTTGAGTACTTCCTTATCTTCTGGCACCACAAGATAATCTTATAGTTGCCCTTTCCTAGCTCTGAAATCAGCCATTTCTCCAAAAAGATCTAGTTTTTTAAGTTAACAAATGGCATACAGAAACTAAGATTTCGGGACTAGGTTTGCATTTTATCATTGGTTGTCACTGCTTCTATGTCTTCTCAGGAGATAGGGCTAGGTGATATAAGTATGTATGCTAATTGGGTATACCAACACATGTATATATAATTGTTTATATCATCTTTCTATGTGTGTACACCTAACAATAAATTCTCATTGATATTTCATTCCAATCAATCACCACAGGATTCATTCTAGAGTTTCCTCTCCTTATTTGTAACTCCTTTCTCCAAAAGTAAGAAATCTTGCTCTCACTATCCAAAGTGGGAGTCAGGAGAGCAGGATTCTGAGTCTTGGCTTTGTCGGAAAACCAGTTATATAATCTTAAGCAAATCATTTAACTTCTCCACAATGACTTGCTTATCCATAAAACAAGGAAAGGCATAAATGACTTCTCTCATGACCTACAGTGTTGAAAATCTCTGTATATCACTATATCAGATATTTTGAAGGAAAGTATACATTAATCTAAGTATTGTTTTTTAAGACAGAGAAAAAAATTGATAAGAATTTATTAAAATGAAAATTTTAAGTAAAAGAACTTCTAATTCTGCATATACAACCAAAATTTCTAATTACATGTTTGGTGAAAAAAGATAAATCATTGTATATCCAGCTATTTCATATTTGAGCCCAAGTTTTAATTCTCAGTTATCCACAGATAGAGGAATAAAACATAAGGAAAACTCATAACAGGAATTCTCTCAGTATTTTCTCAGATGCATTTTTCCTAGCAAAAGTTAAAAACTAAAGGAAAAGTTGCAAGAACACATAAAACAAATAAACATTACATCTAAATTTCCCACATTGCTTACATTTCAATACAATCGCTTTATTATGCTACCTCTTAGTCTCTCTCTGCGTATGTGCGGCAGACATTATTTTTTTTCTGAATCATATGAGAGTTAGTTACAAATATCATGACACTTCAACCTTAATCTACATTTATCGCCTACGAACAAAGATGTTTTCTTATATAATCACAACACAATTATTACACTTCATAAATTTAGTATTAACAGTTTATGTGGTTGGTTGTTAATCCAGGTCCAATCATGTCTCGCTTTCATACTAATATTTGAATACTGTATTATTTACTAAAAATTAATTATACTCTTAAACAAGCTAATGCAATACAAGACAATGAGAGTTATAGGGAGGCTGGACAACACCAGAAAGAGTGATACGTTATGATTTAGGAGGTTAGGTTCCACTTCCCTTTTATTATAACAAGCTGCCATCGGAACCTATCTCCTTAATGGGCTGGGGAGTGATTTTCAAACTGTGAAATGCCTTCAGCAGCAGCGAGTAAGAAACCTGTGAGCTTTTGATGTCAGCTAGGATGGTTCCTTTTTATCCATTTTATATATTGGGGTTCTAATTAAGAACAGTATTTACAAAAAAAGTATTTTTTGTGGTGTTTTGGTTTTGGTTTTTTTTTTTTTTTGGCACAAAAAGGAATTTGAAAACAAGCTAAATAAGTAAAGGTAAAAATAAGTAAAACACAGAGTAGGGAAAGGAAAGAAAAATCAAATTCTCGAAAGAATAAGAATGATCCTGACCCAAGTATTTCAGAATACAAAAGTCAAACACGGTCACAACCTTTTATTGTTCACCAAAGTTGAAGTAACAAACTGTAAAGTCAAAAAAAAAAGCTTTATTACTTGAAAAACCAAAAATGCTTCTGAAACTTCATTTATTCCATTGCAAAAGAGAAAGAATAGTATCCACTTCATAGGGTTGTTGTGAGAATTTAATGAAATAATGTTTGTAAAGGGCTCAGTAAATCCCCGGCAAATTGTAAACACTCAAAAATAAAAATTAAAAAACATCCTGGCCGGGCGCAGTGGCTCAAGCCTGTAATCCCAGCACTTTGGGAGGCCGAGACAGGTGGATCGCGAGGTCAGGAGATCGAGACCAACCTAGCTAACACAGTGAAACCCCGTCTCTACTAAAAAATACAAAAAAACTAGCCAGGCGAGTTGGCAGGCGCCTGTAGTCCCAGCTACTTGGGAGGCTGAGGCAGGAGAATGGGGTGAACCCGGGAGGCGGAGCTTGCAGTGAGCTGAGATCCGGCCACTGCATTCCAGCCTGGGCGACAGAGCAAAACTCCGTCTCAAAAAACAAACAAAAAACAAACAAACAAAAAAACATCCTAACACTGTTGGGTGAAGTGGCTCATGCCTGTAATTCCCAGCACTTTGGGAGACTGAGGCAGGAGGATTGCTTGAGCCCAGGAGTTCAAGACCAGCCTGGGCAACATAGTGAGACCTTGTTGCCCAGGAAGAAAAAAAAATTAACCAGATGTGGCATTAGCCTCAGGGAGGCTGAGTTAAAAGGACTGCTTTGGCCCGGGAGGTTGAGGCTACAGTGAGCTGTGATCTTCACTCCAGCCTGGGTGGCAGAGCAAGACCCTAGCTCAAAACAAAAAAAGAAAACAGAAGTTGCATGATAGTTAGGAGTACAGGCTCTAGAGTCAGAATGCCTCGGTTCAAATGTTAACTACTCAATATACTAGCCTTTGGATCTTGGTCAAGTAACAAACGTTTAAAGCTCTAGTTTCTTCATTTGTAAACTTGGGACAATTAATACTATCTATCCTCATTGTTCTGTTTTTAAGATATGATGAGATAATCCTTATAAAAATATTTGGCACAGGGCCAGGCGCAGGGGCTCACGCCTGTAATCCCACCACTTTGGGAGGCTGAGGCAGGCAGATCATGAGGTCAGGAGTTCGAGACCAGCCTGGCTAACAGGGTGAAACCCTGTCTCTACTAAAAATACAAAAAATTAGCCAGGCGTGGTGGCACGCGCCTGTAGTCCCAGCTACTCAGAAAGCTGAGGCAGGAGAATCGCTTGAACCCAGGGGGTGGAGGTTGCAGTGAGCTGAGACCTCACCACTGCACTCCAGCCTGGGTGACAAAGCGAGACTCCATCTCAAATAAAATAAAATAAAATAAAATAAAATAAATAAATAAATAAATATACTTGGCACAGTGTCTGGCTCAAAATTAATTGCTCAGTAAGTATCACCTATTATTCACATCACTATTATTATAATTATTTAAAATACTAGCATATCTAGCTCTAGATATTAACATATAAAGCTCTAAATTTTCTTTTCTAATTCTTGAATAAACTTTTAGAATTATACAATCTTAGAAGTGAGGAAGACCTTACTATCCAATGAACTTATTTTAATAGTAAAATTGGCCGGGTGCGGTGGCTCAAGCCTGTAATCCCAGCACTTTGGGAGGCCGAGGCGGGCGGATCACAAGGTCAGGAGATCGAGACCATCCTGGCTAACACGGTGAAACCCCGTCTCTACTAAAAAATACAAAAAACTAGCCAGGCGAGGTGGCGGGCGCCTGTAGTCCCA